>NC_135860.1:18381394-18681394 GCF_031162955.1 Sander vitreus | reverse complement strand
AAGACTCCGGCCAATCTGTCGGTGCCTGTTTTGCCGACCTGCCTCCCTGCCCCTCTGAGCAGTGTGACCTGGATTCTCCGTCCTCCTCAGTCGGGTAGCGTGGAGCTGACCTCTCCCACTGGGCCCCTCAAGCAATCCCTACCTGGGCAGCAATGCAACGACAGCATCATTATCAAAGTGGTCGGAGACGATGGCTCTACTATCGGACACTTCTGCCATCAAGGAGCCATACAGAATGTCCAAATCCACACCAAGGTGTCTGTCACTGTGTCCGGCATTGGGGGTAAAGCACTAACGGCGCCTTTCAAGCATGTGCTGAATGTTGTTTTTAAAGGGGAGATATCGGGTAAGAAGCAGCTTTAACCTACTAAAATAAATATTTGAAATGCATGTGTTTCAGTGATATTTAATATTCCTTTATTTCTAATCATATTCAGAAAGATATATATTCACAGTATCTCCAATGAGAGACACTCCTGTCCTTTTGGCTACTCCTGGTTGGCCAATAGGAATGAAGGCTTACTCCACCATCTCCTGGGTCGTTTCTGTTCTCCCGAAGATGGAGGCTCACCTGATGTTTGTCAACCTCAGCCAGCCAAAGTGCAGCAACCGCCACACCGACATCAGGGTGCACAGAGTCGGCTGCCCAGAGGAGGACTACAGCCGCAGGGAGGACGAAGAGGCCAAGAGTGAGATCACCGTCTCCGATAACTTCTACCTCAACATGTCCAACTGTATGCCTGAACGAGGAGACTTCAGGGTCCTCACCAAGATCACCCTGCAGGAGAGCAAGAGTAAGAGGACAGTTTGTAGGGATACTCAGTCTACATTATAGTTTTGTGTAAACTGAGGAAAAAATCTTGGTCCAGACTGAAATGCCTCACCTAGGACACCCATTCATGTTCCTCAGGATTAATTGTAACAACTTAATTAGTCCTCAAATGTGTATTTGTCCAGTACTTTGGTTTATGACCAAACACTGCACACTAATAACATTCCCATCAGCCTTAGCTGAACTTTGTGTTCAGTGCCAATAAGCAAATATTAGCATTAGCACTAAACTAAGATTAAATTAGCATTTAGCTCAATTGCAGCCTTATTTGCTAGCATGGCTCTAGAGTCTTCTTGTTCAATGACTGACATATGCCCAAATATAGTCTCGCTTTGCCAGACCTTCCTCCACAGCGCTGCGGAGGAGGGTCTGGCGAGTCCACACAGGTTTATTGGCATTTCTTTAAACCAATCGCAATCGTGTTGGGCGGCGCTAAGCGCAGTACGGAACAACAATGCCTCTGCAAAATAGGCTTGGGAAGTAACTTGTTCTGGTGGAACATGTGTACGTTCAAAGGTTGTTTTAGTTGTGCAACAGAAAACTCAGATTGGGCAGATAGTCTAGCTATCTGTCTGGATTTACCCTGCAGAGATCTGAAGAGCAGTTAACCATAGTCCTCATAAATTGACTGGAGTTTAGAATGCCAACACAAAGAAAGCCCAAGGCATTGGATATCTGGCCTAATTGAGTGAAATCCGGCGGAATTTCGGAGCCATCCCGGAAGTGGAACATCGTGGATATAGATTATCCCAAATATAACCAAGAAACAGAACTATACTCCCCCCTTTTTGTGAATCATAAGAAGTAAATCAATATTTGTTAATCTTCAGGGTTCAGAAGCTTTCTTTTTTTTCTTTTTTATTGGAAAAATACAATACAATACTTCCAATCACAGATACAATTTACCCTTTTTTTTTTTTTTTCAAACATATATGCATATGTACACGGACACATATACACACATAAAAATTAAAATAATCAACAACAAAAAAAAAAAACACTCTGTTATGGAAAAATGTAACTGTACATCCTCTCAACGTGTATTTCATTTTCTCAAGTTTAAAAAAAAATACATGACGTCTTTGAGCCACCGGGAGATAGAAGGATATTTAGCAGACTTCCAATGTAACAATAAGGAGCGTCTTGCTAGTAAGGATGTGAAAGCTATAATGTCCTTTTGTGTAGGGTTAAGTGCAAGTGAGGGGTCAGGAATCCCAAATATAGCAATCAGAGGGTAAGGTTGGAGATTTACCCAAAGAACCGAGGACATGATAGTAAAAATAACCCACCCAGAAACCTTTCAAATCTGGACAAAGAAAAAACATGTGGCTAAGGTGACAAGGAGAGCCATGCCATTTATCACATTTGTCTTCCACTTCCGGATACAGTTCAGATAGTCTAAACTTAGAGAAATGTACCCTGTATAAGACCTTAAATTAAATAAGTCCAAGATGAGCACAAGGGGTGGTAGATCGTATCCTCTCTATGGCCTGTTCCCAGGACTCCTCATGTATTTGTATTCCCAGTTCCCTTTCCCATGTACACTTAAGTTTAGCATTTGAGTGGTCGCTAATTCAATTCCATTACGGGTGATTCCTTTGAATAAAGGGGAAGGTCTTAATGTAATAGACAGAGGCTCGATGGCAATAGCAAAGAGCAAAGGCGATAAAGGACAACCGTGGGGAGTTCCACGTCCAAGGACAAAATAATCAGAATAAACATTGTCATTAGTATGGACACTGGCCTACTTTTATTTTAGTATTTTAAAGACAATATCAAATTTTCATTACAATTGATTATACACTTAATTTAATGTAGCATACAGCAGAAAGTATTAATGAAGAATTGTATTTGTTTTCTCTCATTTAGACTTTCTGCAGACTATCATCCTGAGTGTGGTGTCTGCTCTGTTGGTCATTTTTGCCACTGTGCTGGTAGTGGTCTGTGTGGTGATTAGGTGAGTGCAACTGCTTTATGTTTTATTCTTCAATGTTATAATGTCTGGAATTTTTAAATTGCTTACTTTAGGTAATATAGTAAAGAAGAAGTGTATTATTAAACCTCAAACTGCTCTTCATTTAAAATGTTCTTAGTGCTGTATATAACTAAAGCTTTCATCGTCTTGTCTCTCCTGCCAAACAGGAAGAAGAAGAAGCTGAATCCTGAAGTGTCCATCTACAATCCAAATGGCACCAGCTTCCTGCCAGCACACAACGGCTTCCCCAAAACACGACAGGACAACGAGTCCCATGTGTACGCCTCCATTGAGGACACCCTGGTCTACACAGACCTGCTGAGACGGGGAGCAGATATAGGGGTCTACGGAGAGTTTGACACATACCGACCCTTCACAGGGCAAACAGACTCACAAAAGCCATTGGTCTCTGAAGACGCTGGTGCAGACAACATGCCAGTCGGGGCTTACCAGCAGTTTCAGGCTCCTCCACTTCCCATCAGGCCCAATAGCCACGTCCAACCCCTGGTGCACAATGAGATTTACCAGACTGACGACCAAAGTGAAGAGGAACACTCTCCGGATCTGGGGCCCCGGCTGGAGCCAGAGGGAGGGAACTGAGGAGAAGATTGGATTAAGCTTTCTGCTTTTCTCTTGACCCACTTGAACTTTGAGATATTCATTCCCTGGCATCTTTGTGATTACCAGCCTTGCAAGAAGCCTTTGTTTTTTCTCTTGAGTGTAGTTTTGCACCCAAGCCAGGCTCACAAAATAACCCTGTTGAAATCTGCCTGCAGCTGTTACCTTGTTTCTCAGATAAAGGCAGTACATACGCATCCTCTTTATACCAGTTTTGCAATTATAAAGAGATCCTGCAATACATTTAGGCAACGAAAAAACAATTTTGTGCTTTTGTATTATTTTTGGACTCATACTTTTGTGATACTCAAGACTGATCCGCTGCTGGCTAAGTGATCTGTTTTTATGGTCATGCAAGGACTTTTTTTGTTTTCTATTTGTGTTTAATGATGAATGAAAACCAGTTCACTATTTGTTTTAAGAACCAGAGACCCCTTCTGACACAAATCAAGTCCTTATACACTTGATTGCAGTCCGTGAGCAAAAAGTTGCATACCACCGAACAGTATCTTTGTTGGTTGACTGAATTGTGTTATTAGTTATGACTTATGTATTCATACATTTTAATATTTTAAAAGAGACTGTGTGAGGAATATAATGTAACATAAGATGAGTGTGATGAGTGTTCATGAGTTGTAAAGACAGACTCAGTTGTTTGATGTGGGTCAATAAACCAATCTAAACAGGTCATGGTACAGACCAAGTCCTAACTAAGATGCAGTAAATTACAGGTTTTTGGTTTTCTAAAATTCTACAGGTTATACATTAACTGGGATAGAAAGCAATAACACAGCATATTAAAATCTTTATTCAGGGTTTTGATTTCAACATTAGGCTGACCTACATGCCAGAATATTAACTTGAATATTAAAATGTGATTCCAGTTTTACAATCAAACTGGTGAAAAAGACAAAATAAAATAAATTGTGTCATTTGTTATGTATAGCCATGTCGCCTCCCGCAGTCCAGAAAATGAACTGCAGGAGGGGAACATATTTTAGAGTTGCCATAAATTCGTTCATGAATTGTCTGCTGTAAAACAATGCAAAAACTCTTTGAATACAAAGTTATTTTGGTTAAAAGCCATGTAAAATATGACCATAAACACTTTACAGTCTGATTAAGTGTTAAAGGGACATTCTCTCTACTAACACGCTGCTGACGACATCAGTGGACGTCCATGGAGACGTCCAAACATGTTGATCTGATGTAACCCTTCTTTCGGTGAGTGAACAAGTAAGAGTGCCAATACAGAAACTAAAAAAGTGTAGGTAGGGGTGGAGACACAATAAGTCATTGTTGGAAACCTTTGGAAATTTGAAAAGATTTCATGGTTTTTATGGGAGGGAACGTTGACATTTTGTTTGATGATTAAAATTATATAATGTAATATAAGCAGCAAAACTTCAGAATAAAGAAAGTGCCTCATGAAGGCACTCATGACGATTGCTCTTCAGTAAAAACGTGTTCTTGCATTGATTAGCAGATGACATAAAAATACATGTAACAAAGACAAGCCATCCAGTGGTGTTTACCTTGATGAATAATATGCTATAAAATGCTTTTTAGTATTTGAGAGCACAAGTTTAGTGAATGTATGCAAAATGTGTAGCTTATACAATGACATATTGTATCCCAGACCACTGTGTGAAGTCAGTGCACATCTGAATGGCTTGGTCAAGAAAAAGTGAGCTTAAGAAAAGATGATGTACTTATGTTTCAATGCATTGCATATCTGATACTCTACATGATTCATTCTTTTCTGCAAGCAGCATTTGATGTTTACATGCATGTTTTTCTGCCCAGATTGATGTTAATGTCAGACAGCAGCCCTCAGACAATGTTGAACTCACACACAGAAGCCTTTTGAGCTCGGCAGCTCTCATCAAACCACTTCCCGTTGGCTGTGATGGAGAGGATGCCACAATTCTGGCTGCGCCCTCCGTCTGGCTGCAGGGTGATCTCTGTCTCCCAGTTCTTGAAGCGCACGCTGGAGCCTGATTGGTCCACCCACTGGCCTTCGGTCACCATGTCATTGATGCCCAGCCAGATGTGCTCCTCGGGGCTGATGCTCTGACGTACGTAGCTGTAGAGCTGGTCGTTCTCGTCTCCTGTCAGAGGAGTGCTCAGACTGCCTCCCTTGGCGATGCAGTCATCACTGGCGGCGTGGAAGGTCTTCTTCACTGGGTCAGCCAGGAAACACTTGCCGAGGATCTTAGTGCCTCGCAGACAAACTTAGGTGGAAATTAGGAGAAGGTCAGTGTGGCTCAGGTGTTATTGCTGTCTATTTTTGGCCCTCCATCACTGGAAAGCTGTTCAGTTCTGTTCTATGTTACATACAGCATGTTGGTACTTTAATGGGTTATTGAGCTGTCGGACAGCATTTCTTCTATTGTGATCCATAAACTGAGCAACGCATTCTTTAAAAAAATGTTAATTGTGCTGTATTTATGACACTTTTTGCAGGACAAACCTGTGTGTAAAGCTTGCTGCTCTTTCAGCACATTCAGCTCTTGAACAATGTCAGTAATCTGTTTCTTCAGCTCCTCAATCGCAGCACTGTTTGCAGAGTCTGTTGAAAATTATTTTCAAAAAATGAAGAATTTATTCCGAAGCATAATGCATTCAGTCAGTATTATTGATGAACTCCCATACAGTAGTTCAGTGGTGTTATTCTCAAAACAAATTTAACAAGTTAGGACATTGTTTTCATTTCCAATGTCAAGTTACAGTAATATCCTACCTTTCTTGCCATTTCTTTTCGTTGAGGAGGTCTGCTGGAACGTGCGGCGTGCCAGCAGGAGAAGGCAAAACATCAAGAAAACTCTTCGAGCATCCATAATACCTGGAGAAATACTTTAAATCCACCGCAAAGAAACTGTTTTGTTGCAACAGCACAAAAGAAGCTCCTCTCAGCACTGAGCGCTGGTGACTGTTTTGTTTTACACGCCCAGGGTGGCGGCACAGAGTTGAATGAGGAAATCTTATGTGAGAGAGAACAAATGTTTTACAGATGTTTAACAGACGTTTGTGGGACAAGCGTGACTTGAGTTCCATATGTTTGTAGGTTACTTATAAATTACAGCAGGGCCTTGTCTGTCTGTCTGTGTGTGTGTGTGTGTGTGTGTGTGTGTGTGTGTGTGTGTGTGTGTGTGTGTGTGTGTGTGTGTGTGTGTGTGTGTGTGCGTGCGTGCGTGCGTGGCGTCCACATTGAATTGTGGATGAAGGATCTGATGTGTTTCTGCTGAGGGCTCCAACAGGCCAGAGGTTGGATGTTTTTTTTTTTGTTTTTTTTATCCACAGCACTACATCTGGATCTCCTCAGTGAGCTGGACGAGGTGCAGCTGACACGTGGCAGAGACTTATATAATGAAGAAACAGTGTTGTGAATTTAACATATGTTAATGTTCAATCTCTTCTGAGCTGAATGTCCATGCCTCTAAATGATCAGTTATCCTACATTTCACTCTCTGAATACACACACACACACACACACCTCACAGCCATATAACACATTAAAGTGATGCAATGAAAACTCCACTTCTAAACATGAGCAAATAGACCTGCAAATACCTATAAAAACTTGAGAATAATACATGTTTCACCTTATAATATAAAGACCACCTCCATTTTTGTCATCAAGATTTATTGAGGGTCATTAGACCCAAATACATCTGACGTTAAACCTTGGGAGAAAGCTTTGTTGCTTGCTTTTTTAAACGTTTATATCATTTGGTTGTAGAAAATGAAATAATATAGAGGGATTATTATTATTATATGTTTCATTATTTCAAAATGTTACTTATCTATAGAATGGGGCTTAAAGTCACGTATTGTATTCACCCATTTTGCATTTATATTACTTTATGTTTTGTATGAAATCAATAAAATACATTCAACAAAGAGGGTGTGATTCTTTTCAATATATTTGAAACAAAATATTTACAAAACAAATTAACAATGAAGCAGATTCTAAAAGTAGTCCAGCAGTTTGACATTCATTGAAAATAAGTTATTTATAATGTACAAAAGTTCAGGCAAAGACCAAAAGGCATGTGTGTACATACACAAGAATGCATACAGAGTAACAAGCTGCCCCGTGCGCAGCAGGCACGTCGACGCTCACGTCCCTGATTCAAAGTTCCAGTCAGCCTCACAAAAGTACAGACAGTGCATGGGTCACAATTAAGTATTCAATCAAATGCATAGTTAGTAAATCAGTTCATTTCTGTCCAGACTATGTCAACTCGACCATCAACACTTTATCTTCCATAGAATAATAATGATGATGTATGTAGTGTGCTGCTGAGATGAAAGCAGATAACACACTTTGCTGCTACATGGAAGGCTGTGTTGAATTATATGATGGTTTTACATTATGTTTATGCACACAGGTTTAAGGTAACTACTATATTATTTATTTATTATCATTACATTATGTTCTATGTGTCGGTATCCCATCCCTTTCTGCTTCTCTGATCTGTCTCAAGTGCTGCTGTGATACATATTGATGTCTCTGTGTACGCTTTACAGTTTTGATGCTTTAAAAGCTCTTTTTATAAACCTCTATTACTGCGACTTTAACGTGCTTTGTGCATTTGTTCATTGCTCAGTAAATAGTTAAGCACTTCAGATAAATACAAAGCCCTTTGCATTGTAGCTCGGCTATTACTTCTAACCAACAAGCAGAGCGCAGTTTCCAAACAGTTCAGCTTCTACGCTGGTATATATATCTATCTATCTGGGGTATTTTTCTTATATAATTTATCATACTTAAGATACTTTTTCACAGTGCAGGAAAATAAAAAAAAACACTGAAAAGAAGTCAAAATTCACAGGAACACACAAGGTTTGCAAAATCACAATGCTCAACTCAAAATAAATACAACTAAATGAAGAAAAGAACACAGAAAAAGATACATCTTGAGGTAAAAACATGCAGGAATAAATTAAGTGTGCTTCATGTCTTCAAAAAATACAATGAGTCCTCTTCATCTTGTTGCCATGGTAAACCATCTGAAGCCTCTGCAGAGTGTTGGGCACCGTCCCTCTGGTCTACGTTGGGCAAAGCACTGTAATAACAGTAGAGATGAATATTAGCAGAGTTGAGTGCAGGGATGAAGCCTCAGCACAAAGATCAGTACAAACTGCAAAGTAGGAGATAAAGAAAGGAAAAACAAATGGGGGGGGGGAAAAATCTAAATTTTGGCACACCCGTTAGTGCTGATGACAAACATATTTCTAAAGTAGGGTGGGTCAGTGAGGATAAATACTTTCAGTCTTAGCAGTGCTAGATGACTAATGATCATAAAACTGTGTTTAATGTTAACTGCAGGGTAAATAGTGCTGTAACGTGTATCGCAGTGAGTCACTGTCAGTGAGAGGGATCAACCATGCTGCAGACAGTTACCATGTGGGAGAGGGGGGTGTAAAGTGAAAAGTGAAAAGGAAAACATCAGGGTCAGACTGCACTACAGTTCAGTGGAAGAGAGGGGGGGGCGCTCTCCCAGTTTGCATGGCCACAACCACAACAGTGCACATCACATGTGAAACAAACCTCTCTTTCCATCGCTCACACCAGAGCTAGTGAGCGCAAGGCAGCGATAAGTTAGATCATAAGAAGTAGAGAAAGAAGACGTGAAAGAATGAAAACAGAACATGTGTGAAAGAAAGGACACCAACGAGATAAAAGATAGAGCGCCCATGTTTTAGCAGGAGGCACTGCTATACAGACCATGCAATGCAGTGCCGAATTGTAATAACACACAGGGACTGTTTTGAGAGCTCTTCTTGTTAATTGTTGATGCATTTAAATAACCTGCTCTCAACTGCAATACCAAGCAACGGCAATGCAACTTGATTTTGATGAGATGGTTTTTTTATTTTTTAGAATGAACTGAAACTCTTTATTGAGATGTAGGAAACAAAATCTAAACAACTACAATATGTGATAAGATGGCCAACAGTAATGTGAAGCATAAATGAGTTAGAGTAAATTGTTGTAACATGTAAAACCGCTGCTGTGGTTCTTTAACTTTACATCACCTGCTGCAGTCACAATTGATCAGTCATTGATCCTTTGGTTTCTGTGAAACATCATTTACAGTGCAGACACACTACCAACATATCACGCCAGCAACTTCTAGTGTGTTAACCAAAAAGAAAAAGATTTTAAAAAAAGGAGAAAAGCTCACCTTTGAGAATATAGTCTGTTAAGAGACTGGGCACCTTGTCACTGTCGTCTCTCATAGCTTGTAGGACTGCAAGGCAGCAGAAACAGAGGAGTGAATGGATCAATCGCAGCCACTAAAATTCAAGTGCTGCTGGTACAGATGAAGAAACATACTCTTAGTCAGGATCTGGAGGTCCTCAAGCGACGGAGGATGTCCCTTTTTCTCATAGGGGATGACTGTGGTCAAATACTGTAAACCAACATGAAGACAGGGATAGCTGAGATAAAGGTTCTGTGGGATGATATTCCTGTAAAAGTGTGTATTTTCAGTGCAGAAAACAGGAAGATAAAGTTCAGCAGCGGAGAGAGAAATACAAAGTAAACCTGTCTTTCACTGCGCCCGCTTCCAAAGGTTTGCCGGAAGCTGTTCTGAATGACAGAGGAGATTCCCTCCATGCTGAAGCGCTGAGGAGGAAGGAAGTGGAAGTGTAGAAACATAAGACGAGAGGGGTGACCAAAGATGGGAAAATATTCTAGGGAAATACAGTTTGTTGGAAAGCAAATACAGCAAGAAATGCAAGCAAACAGTGGAAAAGAAAAAAAAAATCTTAAGATGGTAACAAAAAAAGTGAAACAATAAAGCACTCACTGATCCGAGCGTCTTCTCCAAGTGGCCCTGCGACGTCCCGGCTCCGCCTTTAAGCTTCTTCTTCTTCTTCAGCAGCTCCCGGTGCTCCTTCTGTCGGTTCTGTACATCGATAAGCGCTGCGATGAAGCTGTTCTTCACCTCTTTCTCAAAGTCCAGCTCATCCCTGAGAGCCAGCTGCTGCACCAGCTCCTCTGAGAACCTCCTGATGATCGTCTCCGTCTCCTCCAGACGTTCATTCAGCTCGGCAACACTCAGGGTCCTCACCCCTGGACCACACACACACACACACACACACACACACACACACACACACACACACACACACACACACACACACACACACACACACACACACACACACACACACACACACACACACACACACACACACACACACAGAAAACACAGCTGTTACTGATGTTATTGTTCCTTCATTCATCAGTTATTACACATGGACCGATCAGGGGTTGCAGGGTAACTTATGACACCATACTATCATGAGTCCATTGCCTATTAATAACATTAAAGAAAAAAACCTGGCATTATTTGAGATGTATTTATGTCAACAAATCCCATTAAAAGACCAAAGCCAGTGACGCGTTAGTCCTTCTCTCAATAATTTCCCTTCCTTGTCTGCTGCTCTCAGTCCATTCATTCCTACTGAAAACATAAACCGTCAAACACTGATCATGAATATTTAGTTTCATTAAAAAAAACAGCTGGGAACTGTAGTTTTTATTAAACGTTATATAAACAGAAGTAAATAGCGCTATTTGTTGTAGGACTATTTTTAGCCGTGGATTTATACACAAATGGGGCTCAAGTTAGTATTTATGTCAGCAGGATGGTATGTGTTTATGTGGGATGGAGTCAAAACAAGCTACAGTGTCCAGGCTCATTTTAATAAGGGTTACATTTTCCTGGTGCAATGGTGTGGCTCATCTCAACAATAGGAGCTATATTGTAGCAAATCACTGTTTTCATGGGATTGGTTGCCAATAATAAAACTATAGAGTACCACTAGGGTTATGATTTAATTTTGATGAACTTGTACTGAAGCTCACACTGGTTTGCACCTCACTTTTTATGCATTCTCAAAGTTATAAGACTTTATCGAGAACATATAAGAGAATGCATCATGATATTGATACCGTACCACTGACAAATCACAAGCAAAGAATCTTAAGAGAATGTCTCGTAATGCAAAAAGACTGCAATATACTGCTTATTTGTCCCACCCCAAGTCCTTATTAGTGGACACTCACTCGACTCATAGCTGGGGCTCCGGGTGGACCGCTGGACGTCCAGGGAGAGCATCGAGAGGTCCGACTGAGAGGGATTGTGCCCTGCCTCCATGTCGGGGGAGTCCTGCATCATCTCCTCTATCTCCTCGATAACCTGCGCAGAGCACCAACACACACATCAGAGAGGCAGCACTCGAAATAACCCAGCAAACATCAGTTATGTTGTGGGAAACACAGAGTGATTTCAGCCCATGTTAAGTTGCTGCTCTGAATTCATAGACTTGACACTGTTTGGTTGCATCTGGGATTAATCACACCTGAGGTTGATGTTAACATGTAACTTACCTGCTCTGCTGTGAAAAGGGGCTCCTCTGCGAGGCAGGAGACGATGATGGAGTGCATGTCCAGCTGCTCCCTCAGCTCCTCATCGTCCGACAGCTCTGCCGTGACATCAGTCTTTCTCTAGCCAGGAACAGAGCAGGGGGAGAGAATTTAATCAAAGCTAAACCCTGGCATAATAAATATTTGAGATTTGTGAGATGAACGGAAAAGAGATTTGGGGAAGGAGGGAGGGGGGCTGGGGTTGAAGGGAAAGTGGGACAGAGATGGGATGGGAGGGGTAGAGTCACGCACAGGCTTCTCCTCCAGGTTGAATGTGGGGCTGTGGAGGGAGCACGTTCGAGACTGTTTCCAATCCACCGGCATCACACGGCCATAGTTACTGGTCAAAACCTTCCAGATTCTGTGGAGGACCAAACAACATTTCAGTCCAAAATATAAATGATCCTGGCATGATTGAAGTTTTGTTTACTCTTCAGCCTGTAAAAGCAGTCTGGAGAGTCCGAGAAAATAACCCTGCGACTTTGAGAGAAGTTTGAGAGATATGGACATTTAACAGGCAGAGGAAGTCTAACAAAAGGTGCTATTTAATTGCATTATGGAAAATCCAGTGTTTTTTTTTTTAAAATGTTGACTCATACCAGGGACTAACAGTCAGGATATCTTATTCAATAGCAAACACTTAATATTCAGACCTGACATGACTGGGACCAACCCACTAGAGTACGAGGGCACCTTTGAGCATCCTTTTCTTACAGCACTTATCACTGGAGCACTGGTTTAATAACAACAATTTATGGAAAACAAACCTACATTCTAGCCAGGGCACTGGTAGTGACTGTATGTATGAAGACACCAAAAAATATTTTCAGACATCACATCCACAAATGTCACAATCAGATTAAACTGTTTTGATGCAGAGGTTGAGTGTAATCCTCAACAGAATGTATCAAGTTGAAAATGCCATAGATGATGACATTTGAAGGCATCACAGAAGCCCAAAAGTGCAGCATGGTGCCTCCTGATGGAAAACTGAACTTATGTTTAGTTCCCATAACAATGTTTCACGTTATAAGGTGTTTTATTTCACACTGTTTATTACTAAAACACATTAAGTGTCTTTGGAATAGAAATGTGCTGATATGAAGGTTTAAAAAAAATATATATATCATTACATTTTAATTTCCCACCACTTTCCTGATAAATGACTGAAATGATTAATAGATTATAAAACATAGTTGCAGATTAATTTCCTGTGATCAACTAATCGATTAATCAAATTTAGCTCTAAATAATCATCATAGCCTACATTAAAAGTGATCATAGAAATTACAAGTGCCAATTTCAAATAAGTATCGGCTGCAAAAACAAAAACATAACTTTTCAGTCCACTCATATCGAACAATATCTGTTTTTAAAAGCCATTTAGGGGCAGATACCGATAGTATGCCGATATGAGTGCGCCTGTTTGGTGTGTACATTGGGCAGTTTGTTATTATAGTGGTTGCCTAAAGCAGATCTATGTTCTGAGTTTTGATGGCTTGACAAAAGATGGTGGCAGTGTCACTGTATAGCCCCAGACAACAATGATTTAACCATTTCGAAGAATCATTTCTGATCTAGGAAATTAAATGTCCCATTTAAGATAACATTTGTAGGATTTTTTTAAAGAATGCATCCTGCAGCAGTGAGTTACAGCCTCAACATCTATATTATTAAAAACAACTAGCCTGCCTGCGGACAGGCCGGAAACAAAAACACTCACTCGTCTTGCTCCAGCAGCGAGTCCTCGGTTATCACATTCACAGGAGCGATGCTGTCCGTCTTGGCGTTGAAATTTCGGAAGCACACGGATAGCTTCTCGTCAAAGTCGTTCACCAGGTCCTCCATGGACCTGAAAGCACCGGTTTCCCCCAGGGAGAAGCTGCTGTCTCGCAGCTCCGAGATATCATCATCATTCAGGAGAAGCTGAGGTGCTGCTTCCCCCGCGCCGGAGGCTACACGGCCCTTCTGCGGCAGCAGCCTCTGGCCTGAAACCATGCTCAAATCACCCAAAATCGGCCAGTCGTCGTCGAAATGTGCGATAGGTGCAGCCATAGCCCGGACCAGCCTAATAGCCCCGGGTTAATGATGGATGTGTCGTGGGACTGGCAGGCCTCAGCATCCTCTCTGAATGCCCGCTCACATCCCACAGCGAGCGAGGCTGACCCGGACAGTATGGCTGCACCGCACCGCACCGCACCGGGCCGACTAGTGGCTACTAGTAACCAATCCAGAGGACCATGATAGCATGGTGACATCTATTCAGACTTTAATGAGCGTTTGGATATCAAGATACATTTTCAAAAGCACAAAAAAACATACTAGATAGGCTAAACATTATTCATTTCATCAGTTGGTCCCATTGGAATTGTATTTAGGCCTTTTTCTGCTTGTTTTTTCTTGTTTCATGCAAAAAAAAACGAGCCAGCTAACAACGCAAAATAAAACGCATATGTTTACACGCATATGTGTGATGTCGCCGGCCTGCAACCCATGTGTAGGCTACATAACTGATGAATGAAGGATCAAAAACATCAACAGCTTTGTTTTCTGTGTGTGTGTGTGTGTGTGTGTGTGTGTGTGTGTGTGTGTGTGTGTGTGTGTGTGTGTGTGTGTGTGTGTGTGTGTGTGTGTGTGTGTGTGTGTGTTCGTGTGCGACAGACAAACAGTGTGATAGTAACAGCGACCTCCTGCGGATGAAATAGGAAGTACCCAGCCATCGCGTCATTCTACAATATCAGCTGCACGCTCTGCGTTGCTAATAACAACGGACTCTAAACAAACTGGAAAAAGCTCAGGTCACCCTGTGAAGAGGCGCCTGTTAATACTCGAGCTAGTTTGGGATATTTATTCTTAGGACTTTACTTGCAGTGCCTATCCTGACTTGGGTAAAATGAGCTCACCTTTGTCGATGCTGAAGAAAACGAGGCGCACTCCACTGCAGGGCCCTCTGAATGAGCAATGGTAGGTTATATTCACTGGGAAACATCCAAGTGCTATCGCTAGGGTGCAACTGTGAAGAGCTCATACAGTAAACATTTATACATTAAACGTTTTTTTGACCTGCAGGGGCAGACAAAGCGTGCCTTTCAGGAGGAATCTGTTAAAAGGTAGGTTTCTAGTCCAATCTTATACTAAACACAAGTCACTGAAACAACACTTATCACCAGTGGAGGAAGCTGATCCTTTACTTAAAGTTAAAGCACTAATAGCACACTGTGGAAATTAAGTAAATTAAAAGTATGTAATATATGTATATAATATATATATATATATATATATATATATATATATATATATATAATAATAATAAAGGGTTCAATGATATGGTATCAATGATATGGTATCAGATTGGGATGGTATCAGGTAAATGATATCAGGTAAATGATATCAGATTAGTAAACAGAATGTGCCTTTGGAACATTGGATGAATGGTTGCTGATAATGGGCAATGTAGATATTGCATTAAAGATCAGCCACTTCTTTCTACAACAGTCGACAACCCTTTTGCAATTATGTAAGTACATAATGTAATCTGAAAACTGCTTCCCTGATTAAAAAAACAATGCAACTGATCTCAGCTGGTATTCTGTCTGTAATGGAGTGGAATGGAAATTTCTAAGTGACCCCAAACTTTTGACTGGTAGTGTATATATATATATATATATATATATATATATATATATATATATATATATATATATATATATATATATATATATATATATATATATATATATATTTTAGACAAGAAAAAAGCTCTTATTGATGGATTGAATAAGGTCTTCATATGTTTTGTTTGTACTATACGTTACATTCCACTACTTGTTATCACACTACTCTGACAAACAGATTTTGGACTTTCACATTTTGGGATTTTTTTCTGCCAGAATTTCAGGCTGCATTGGCTGATGATGACGATGATGAATCCTCTGATCGAAATCCTCCCCTGACCTCTCACACTCCAGCTAAGGATGCCGCCACTTCAAAGTCAAAAGCCCCATTGAAGAAAGGTATGAGGAAATACAAAGTTTTTGTTTATTCCAAAGCCAAGTATATCTTCTTTTTATTTATTGGTACACAAACTGAATCTTTTAGCTTACTATATCAAATATATATACAGTGTATATATATTTAAGAGGGCAACGTATGCTTTCACGTACTTTAAGACCCTGATATTTAGGTGCTCCACCAAGCGACTTTGAGCTAATGTCTGCCATGATGCAGCGATTGAGCCTGCTGGAGAAAACAGTGAAGAGCCAAGCACAGGAGATCAAGCGCAAGGTGAAATCACAGCAAAATACAAAACAAACATCTTTCAAACATGTCAAACTCACTTTAAGTGTCTTCTTAAAGGATACAAGGATTTCAGTCTTGGAGAACAAACTTCTGAATACATCAGGTAACATCAACAGATATTTGTTTGGATTTAGATTTCATTTCTAAATAAAGGGTTTGATTTTTGACTACATCTGGGCTGTGTGTGGATTTAGAGAGTACCCATGATCTGAGTGGCAGAGACGGTCTTAAAAGAAGGTGCCAACAACTGCAGAATCAAGTGCGTGAAATGGATGTAAGTTGACTTAATAATACATTTCATTAACATGTGATTACACCATACTGAATTCTTCTGATCCCTACCTCGCAGAGCTTTCTGAATGACTATGGTTTGATCTGGGTGGGAGAGGGGGAGAGCAGTGACTCTGCTGAAAGGGAGCAGCCACGTAACTTAGAGAGAGGCCTCTGGCAGCCAGGTAGTTTCCATCTGCCGTCATTTTACAGGCTTCTGAGACATTTACCTTACAAAGAGCAATAATATCACTGTACCATCTATCTAAAATGATACCTAACATGTTGGCTATCTTTCCTTTGCAAGATGGCTCTGTGATCAGGAGCTTCCACATGAACTTTGACCTGGTGCTGCAGAGGATCAAGGAGCTGAACATCCTGGCAGGGGAGGGAGAGTGTTTTGTGCAGTCGACAGCCACTAGGGGACAGTTGGCAAAAAAGGATCCTATTCAACTGAGTCTCTATAGCAACGGCATTGTCATGTTTGATGGTCCTTTCCGCTCTTATCAGGAGCACAGCACCCAGGTTAGCTTACTAACTAAAGTTGCACAGGAATGAATGAAATACTCGAACCATGGATTCTTTGGTGGCTCAAATCCTCTTTCTTTGGTCTTTGCAGCGGTGCATGCAAGATCTGATGGACGGGTATTTTCCATCTGAGCTTCAAGAAAGATTTCCAGATGGTGTGCCTTTTGAGGTGTGTGTCTATTTGTCTGTGAGCAAATGTACGTATGTGCAACTTTGCTAATTCTTAGAATTTTTTTGGTGCAGGTTCATGACAGGCGAGATGAGGATTTCATCTCCAGGCTACCGTGGAATAAGTTTCCTGGCGAAGGACAAGCTGTTCGTGAGAAGAAAGATGAATCATTAAATGCCGTCAGCTCTCAATTACCTGGTCTGTTCTGCAAAACATCACACCGATACAACCAGAAGTCGGACCTGAGGCGGAACTCCTCAGTATTCATTGTTATTCTTGCGTTTTCTTTTGGTCATAGGCAAGAAGTTGAGCATGGATCGGTTCCTGAGCAAGTTACCAAAGGTGGTAGTGAAGGCTGGTCGTGTGATTGATATCAGGGAGTCGGTGAGGGCTGCCCTGCTGGTGAGCAGCAAGCAGAGAGGATCCACCTCATTCCAAGAATACCTACTTACCATAAGCATTTGTACCCGCAGGTCTTGTGCATTTAGCAGATGATCACTATAGTGGACTATCTTGTCTGTGCTTGTGCTGAATGTACACTTACCTAAGTATGCTCATTATTATCTAACAAGTACTTTCACTAGGATTCATCTGATGCCCAGAGAAGCAACTCAGTGATCCTCATAGACACGCCGGCACTGCAAGTGATAAAAAAGAGGTATTCAATTTTTTTTGTCATCCATTATGCAAGCACACTGATATGTTTTTTTTTTTATACCATCAATTGTGATACATAATTAGTTTCCTAAACTGACGGAGGATACTTTAAAGATACAAAATAGGTCAGGATGAATTTTGCGTAAACTATCAAATGATGCACAGATCTAGAATATTTCCATGTGATCTAAAGGTAGGGCCATGCAAAATATTGAATCTTGGGTTTACACTCAGTGTAAGATACAAGACATACAGTATATATGATGCTGTCAAACAGTGTTCAAATCATCATCCATCGTGTAGAAATTACAAGGAAAACAGGGTTTATTGGGTTAAAGGAATTACTAAATCCAAAAACACACTACATGATGTAAAGGCTGATTAAATACTGATTTGGCCGCAACGGCTGATTGTCAAGATTGTGGAGATTACTGTATGCACTGGTCTGAAAAATAGGGCAGGTCACCATGGACAGCCAGCACTTGTTAGCTTGTGATCTGGGATCTCCTAGAGGAGCCGTTATTATTATATTATGTTCTGAATGTTAGGCCTTTCACACTGCAGCTGGGTTACACTATGTAATGAATATTACATTGGTTGTTTACGGTCACTAGACTGCGGACGATCAGCCCTGACAGGCCTTCATCTGCCCGTGATGTCATCACACTCAAAGTGAAGTCAGAAGATGGGAATCATACTTACATGCTGAAAATGGGCTTCTCAGAAACAATCGGCCACCTGCGGCAACATCTGGACAAACACAGGTAAGACAACGTCCTCCTGCGCTGACTAAGTATCTTTCTGTTAGCTTCGGTCTTCACAATACGTGACACTGGTTGCTTGCATTTCTTGCATTACAGAGGGGGTGATCTTCCTGGTTACGACATCATCAGTGCTTACCCACAGTGCTGCTACGACGATGACCGCCAGACGCTCCAGTCATGTGGACTAACAACTAATGTTACTCTGCTGCTGCGAAAGAGGCAACAATAAAATGAACTTTTTATAAAAAGGTTAGGCGTCAGCCTTCTTCACAGCACACATTTTGACTCGTCATAGTAGGAAAAGCACAGCTGTTACTAATAACTGGCATGCACAATACCAGGACCCTGACCGGGATCATTTTTATGTTACGTAAGATGAGGGCAGGGATTGCTGTGCCTCTAAAAACGGAGTTGGTGGTCCACCGTGACTGAATGAATGTAACTGATAGCGGAAACATTACATTTTAATGGTCGATACCTGATCGGCTTAATAAGATACATTTTACGGCCGATACCAATCCGGCATATCGAATCGCTGCATCCCAAGCTATTGAAAGCTAGTACTCGTGGCTTTCTGCACAGAAGGGATGAATATACTGTATCAAAATGAAATAAACAAATTAAATGTTGAAAATCTTTATTTCTAAAATATGCAAATACAAACAAGGACAAAAGTATGAAAATATAAACATCTTTTTCCCTTTCGCAAAACATTTGAGATGTTAAGGCATGCGGAGCCTGACTTTCCAAAGATAAATCTTGTGCTACTTAAGTTTTGAAAAAGGTCCCATGAAATAAAAAATGGCTTGTGTGTCCCTGGGTGTGTTTTCTGTATATTATTTGTCAAAAAAACAGACATTGTTGCATATATTTATATTAAAATCCCTTTTTCTTCCTGTGTCTCACACCTATTATTATTATTATTTTTTTTTTTTTAAATGGCTTATCCTGCACTCGGGGCAAACATAAAACTCCATTCAGTACAATGTGATTGGGGATTTTGGGGTGATCCAGCCAACCCCTCCCATCGTCATCGCGTCTGATTAAAACATGTTCCTCTTCTACCTGAAGAAGGTGAATCTTTCCTATCACGTCCCATCAGCCCAAACATCTTATCGAATATGAAACGCATCAAACCACAGGAGAAAATTACAATCTGAAAGCCACTTCATGGGACCTTTACACATTTACTCAAACAAATTAGCACATTATTACAGCAAACCATTAGGAGGCTTTCCCAATGAGTTGTCAATGCAAACAATAAGAAATAAATAATACTAAAGATTAATACTGTTTCTTAGTCATAAATGTATCAAACAGTTAACCACTCTGTCGAATGCGAGTCTTCCATTATCAACCTGAAATGTACAGTAAACTGACGTTATTCATTGACACGGAGCAGATTCTACAAAGATCTCCCAGACTGAAGAGTTTCAACTCACTTCATCAATCTACCGGGAACAAAAACAGTGTAGGGGCCTCCACGCGCTCGGTGATGTGGCCCAGAGGGTTTCTGTTACATTCAGAGTCAGGGAATGTATTGACTATCCCACTGGTTGATACGCTGAGAGAAAGGTCATATTGGAAGAGTCAGCTGCAAACAGCCCTTTGTGGTTGGTCTAAAATTAATTTAGCATTGTGGTTGCAAACGTGACAGAAAGGCACATGTTGGTATTCGTTCAGAACAAGGCCTGCAGCAGAGAGAAGCATTCACAAACATTCACAGACCTGCACAACTGCTTCGACCAGAGTTTCTTTGGTAATCAAACGGTTGGAGGCCTGTTGGTGTGTGTAGCTGATTTGGTATTGAACCCTTCAGTATCAAGTCTTATACCTCACAGCAGAGTCTTATGTTACAGTGTTCACCATTTTAAATAATGGCATGTTAGTAACATTTACTTGTGAATTCGGTTACAAGCACAGGTTAAAATAGTTTCAGTTGATTGTCAACCACCTCTTGGATAATTCCCCTCGAGAGGGAAATTAAAAATGATATAAATTATATTTGTGGGACTTCTACACAAATAGTTATCGACTAAAGTTGAACAAGAACTATAAGACTGTTTGGTAATTGACAGTATTAATGTCATTAATTAAAAAAAAACACACACACACTTGTTGCGTAAGGATCAAGTATTAGAGGTAAGTTATTTTCCGTTAGCCCCTGGACTGAAATAGATGAACTCAGCTCGAGAATCAACGTACAGTCAGTCAAGAGAAGTAGAAGCTAAACCATTTGGGCTTTCCTCTGTCCTCGTTTTAAGAAAGATCGCCAGTCCTCTTTCTGACATTCAGTAACTAGTCATGAAAGACATTTTAGATGCTTCAGCGGTGAAGTGGGGCTTTCATAAGTTTCCTCCCATCACCTGGTTGGCAGGGTTACTGGGTGATGCAGTTTTCTCCCATGTCCTGCGCGTACCGGTCCAGTATTACATTGCGCAGTTCCTCGACATCCCGACGGAGCTGTTGAGCTTCAACCAGCTTCTTCTGCAGCACCTCTGGACTCATCCAGTCCTCATCCTGCTCTGCCACTGGTGGGGGAGCTGGAAAACCAAAACATGACACGACACCTTAATATCTCACAACACTATAACCTGAAACCATTTATTACATTTTAAAGAGTCAAATTGAAGCAGTGCTTACATGTGAGGCCAAGCAGCAGGGAGAGGTTGGGGTCCTGTCCCTGAGCTCTCTGGGTCAGAATGCTGCACAGGGAGCGCAGGTCATGGAGGCAGGAGGCAATCTCTACATGGAGGCTCTGTGTGAGACGAGCCCCAGCTGGCTGCAGGGTAGAGGAGGCCTGGGTAGTGCCCCTCTGCTCTGGATCACTCATTCGCTCCTGCAGGGTCATATTCTGCTCCATCAGCTCCTGGTTCTGTGCCGACAGCTGAAACGCAGCAGTCAGGATTAGAATTATCCAGTCAAAGTGTCAGGCACTTTGTGAACAGGTTTACAAAAGGATTCACAGGTTCCCAGCATACATACCACATTAAGACAGATTTGTTTTTTTGGATTAGTCTTCTATCTCACCTCCTTCAAGGCTGTGTGGAGCTCTAACACGTTCTGCTCTTTGGCCAACACATCTTCTCTGAGAGCCTGAGAGCTGCTCGCTTCCTGAGATATCTGCTCCTCCAAAGCCTGCAGACACAAACAATGAATAACACATGTTAAGAGACTACAAACAAACCAATAATTTAGACTAATTGTGAAGCGATAAAAACCTGGATCTGGGAGCCAAGCTGTTCCATCATTCGGTGCTGCTTCTCAATGACCTGCAAAGAGAAGAGCCAAGGTTTAAAACAACATAATGCAAAAGTCAACTCCTATTCCTTTCATTTTTAAGATCAAATTACATCACTCTTTCCCCACCCTGTTCTGTAGGACTGGGAGGTCGTGACCTAAGCTTCATGGAAATAGTCCAATAGAGTGTGAGAGAGTGTGCGCGTTTGTGTGTTTGTTTAACTATATTCGTGGGGTCCAAAAACCAGGAATACAGTATACTTGTGGGGTACCGACAGCTTTGTGGGGTCAAAATGCTGGACCCCACAACTTCAAAAGGGCTGTTTGAGGGTTAAGACTTGGTTTTAGGATTAGGGATGGAATTAGGTTATGGTTAGGTTGAGGGTAAGGGTTAAGGTTAGGCATTTAGTTGTGATGGTTAAGGTTAGGGTAAGGAGCTAGGGAATGCATTATGTCAATGATGGGTCCCCACAAAGATAGTGCCACAAACCTGTGTGTGTGTTGTGTGTGCCAGAACATCTGTGTGTTTGTATAAATCTGTGTCTCGTGCATGTATGTATGCGTGCTTCTGTACGTTTGCCTCACTGACGTGGCAAATTGTGAATGGGCCTTAGGAGGACTTACGAGTGTGTGTGTGCGTTTACGACCAGAAGCATTTTTTTTTTTTTTCACACACACACACACACACACACACACACACACACAAGTTTTAACCACAACATACAGACACATTCTTCCAGAGAAATGAACACTTCAACGGTTTAAACTGCACTCACACACAGCTCACTTAGCTAGATCGACTTTTTGAAGCAGAAGTCATATGCTTTGGGGTCAAGCATAGACACAGTAAAACTACGACAAACAACAGACCTTTTTGTGTCTTTGCTGCTCCTCTTTCAAGGCATTGTTCTCTACTCTGAGCTTCTCCATATCCAGGGAAGGCAACCTTGCTCCATCCTCAAGCCCCTGCTGTACCCGCTGCTGCATACTGATGAAGACAAACAGCGAATATAACATGAGCAGAGTTCTTACGGTTTGAATTAACATGCCCACTGAAAAGATGTGACATTGTTGTCGGAGTGTGTGTACTTACTCAGTAATGGTGGTCAGCAGCTCTCTCTCCCTGCGTTTCTGATCTTCCAGCTGTGCGTCTTTTTCCCGTAGTTGTGAGCATGTTGTCTCTAGACGGACCTCCGCTTCTCGTACCTTCTCTTGTAGCTGAGCCGCCTGCTGTTCAGCCTCTACTAGCTGATACAAAAAAAACACACGTCCATGTAAAGCCGAACAGACCCAGTAAGAATGGATAAAACGTAAGCGGAACTGTCCTGACCTGCTTGTTCTGGCTCTGGTAGTCCTCCAGGGTGGGCAGATCAGCTAGATAGCGCTCCAGAGTCTCAATGCGCTGCTGGTTCTCTCTCTTTAACTCCGTCTCCTTCTGACACTTCTTCTTCAGGTTGTTGATGTGCTTGTCTCGACTGCGGATCTGCACAAATAGGCAAATGTGGTAAGTAGGATAATATGCTCAAAAAGTAACAAGTAATAGGCGAGGTGTTAAACCCATTCATAACTCAAGGGGAGAATGTGTGGCAATCTGTTCCTGCAAACAGTCACACGTTGGCCTCAGGGAAGCCACTTTAGCATTTTTCTTTCATCTTTCTCTGTGAAAATGAGTAAGTGAACTTGTGCTTCGCTTGCTTGCAGCACTGTACTGTATGTTAGGAAGATGTGTGAGTCAAGCACAAACCCTCTCTTCCTGTTTCTTCATCTCCTCTGCGTGTCTCTCACAGGTGTCCTTCAGGCTGTCAGTTAGTCGGCGTGTCTCAGCCTCGACTGCCCCCAGTCTGCGCTCTGCCTCCGCTTTCTCCATGACAATACAGTCGGTGCGCTCAGTAAACTGCGCCCTCAGGAACGCATTCTCCCTCTGAGCCTCCTGTAAAGCCACCGTGCGTTACTACAGGTTCAATGAAGGTCCTTCATGGTAAATATGGATCTCAGCGTTTGGTTGTGGGAGGAGCTAGTGCTCGTCTTCACTAACCTGTAGCCTCAGCATACACATATCCCCATAAGAAGCTCCTCGACCCAGGAGGGCTCCATGGACTTGCAGCTCGCTTTCTCTCAGACGCTGCTCCAACTGGGTCATATGCTGCTTTTGTCTGCATCACGACCCGGTCCAACCATCGTCAACACAAGAAAAACAATAAAGTCAGCAAAATTGTGGGGAAAAAAACTCTTTTAAAAGCTCTGTATAGCCCCTGGGGTTAGGGGACAAACATAAATATTTAAATCCTAAATTTCTCTCCCACAATATAAAATCCTTTAAACAGACTAACATTGTACAATACCACAGTATCAAGTCAAGATGAAGTGTATCACAAAGCATCATTATTATCAAATAGTGATACAAATATCCCCTTACCCTTCCCTTCACAGAATGTCAGAAACACTTGCCTCTCAATAATGAGCTCCTTCTCTTTTAGCAGACTCTCACTGGCTTTGACCAGAGTGTCCCATTTGCCAGAGTCTGAGTGAACGGGTGTCGAGTATAGAGATGGGTACTGACCCACTCCTGCACTCATCAACTGTAACAAAAAGACAAACAGCATGTGACAGTTAGGGCTGCATCATGTGGAGCTGACATGCAGCAGTGATGAGAGATGCCAAGATTTATATACTGCTGACACTTTATCTCAGCACAGCAGCTGAATGTCCTCCCTATATTCGTCAATGACATGCACGCACGCAGTAATCAGCATAGGTTACTACATACTTGCCAACATTTAGTTTTTAAATGCGGGAGTTTTTTTTTTCTTTTTTTGTTTTTTGGGAAGTAATAAATAACCCATTGCTATTAACCTGTGTGTGTTAATTGTATACTTGTTCTTGATAGGCTGGAAACAATAGACAGCGCTGATGGTTAGCTTAGCACGCATATAACCATAATCATAGTAAATCAAAGGCAGCATGCTAGCTACCTTCACATGTTAAGCTAAAAGGTCAATGGTTTGGGCTACTACTTAGCCTACTGCAGGGCTATTGAGGCCACACCCACTGCACAGATCATTTCTAGAATCCAACATTCTACAGCAGATTGAAGCTGACTAAAGACCGATTGAAGACAGTACTGCATGCCTGTTGGCTTATTGTTGTTCAATGAAGGAATCTATTAAAGTTCTGCTGACGAATAACTCAACGTTTGCTTGAATGGGACTTTTGGGGAGGGGGAGGGGGCATATAGGGAATATGTTAATTTTATTCAACATTCATTTTTTTTTGTTGTTCAATGAAAGAATATCAAAGTTCTACTGACGAATAACTCAACATTTGTATTCACTGTATATGCCTGTCTGCTTATTACAAAACAAAATGTTTATATTTGTATAAGATGGAGTTTGTATGAATTACCCAACATTTCCAGTTAATTCTCGCAATTTCCCATTAATTCCCATAATTTCCATTAATTCCCATGAAAGTTTCCAAATTGGAATGTTTCCAAAATTCCCCAGCTTAACTTTCCATGGAAAGTTTGCGGAAATTTACCGGAAAATGTCCACCCCTTTGCAACCCTAATAACAACATGGTCAATTTCAAACAGCTATAACAAAAGATAAAAACACTTGATGAGTATCAAGCAGCGCATATTAGAATACAATGTAATTCCACCTTTAAAGTCTTTTTTCCAACACACACTGAAAGCACGGCCAAATGCCGCTGTCTTCTGGTGCCCTGAAGAATACATTCAGCGCTATGATTAATTAAATAAATGCTCCCCTCAAATATTTAACAGCCAATTATTTAGTTTATAAGACAATGTTTGAATAATAATCATGACTAAAACTTCATACAGTAAAACCCCGCATGGGTCCAATCAGATTTTGCTTTACAATATTAAAGTTAAAGTGGTAAAGTGTCAGCACACAGCACAAGGAAGTCACTCCAGAGTGGTACTCAGTCAGCATTTGCCACGGAGGGGGAACATTGTAAACACTGTGAAAGGGTAAAGAGCTTTTTTACAGACTGCAAAAGGAAAGCTGTAGTATTGATCAAGCATAGGATTTTCTAAATTAAACATGTCACAAATGTCACTTTGTTTTTTTAAACCTTTGAAGTTCTTGTGATTTTGCAGATTGACTTGACAATTCCTGTCATAAAATAGGACAAGCCTTCCATATGACTTCGGGCTTTATTTAGTGGAATGTTTTTTGTTTTTTTTCCCTCAACGTTGACAGAAACTAGATTTCTGGCCAGATTTCAATGTCCACAAACAACCGACTGCCCCACATGTCCACCCCAATGGTGTTTACATCATCATGGTGTTTTCCTCAGAGAAAAACAAGTTTGTTTTGCCACCCAGTGGAGATATTGTGAGAAAAGGTGACACTAAAGTCTACTAAGATCCAAAAAGAGCAGTGACAGTTATGGGGGGGAATAAAATAAAATAAAAATACTCTACATCCCCAGGTTTGTGTATATTTACCTCTAGAGTAGTAGAAGTTTCTAAGATAAATGCTTACCTGCATTTGTTCCAGTTGCAGGCGTAAACTCTCCAGTTGCTGCTTATGTTGCTGTTGCTGCCAACTGGACAGTTCACCACATCTGTCCTGCCGCAATGGCTCATAACCCTTGGAGCCTGCATGCTCCCTCAGCAGAGCTTGTGTCTGCAGGCTGAGAGGGTTTGCATAAACTCCAGCGGATGCGGCTGCACCAGGCTGACTGCCCCTCTGATTAGAGGTTTCTGCTGTGCCAGGAAACCCAGGCCTAGCTTCAGGCAGAACCTTAAAGCTGTGCTCCATGCTTCCTCTGTAGGCCTCAGACACACAGTCTGGGGTGTCTCTAATCCCAGTCATTTGTAATCGGAGTCTGACATCAGGACATAACCCCCCCAACAGGGCTGACTGATTTAGCGTAGGCTCCACAGCAGGAGTGTCAAACCTCTGGCCCTCATCCATCCGCGTGAGATCTGAGGGGAAAAGCGAGTGGTCCAGCCCATTGACAAGGCTGCGGTAGCGGCTCAGGCAGTCTGGCTTTGGCCCCACATGATCGCCTCCCACACCAGCCTGAGCATCCAGGTTGGGCGAAGACGCTGATTTGGAGAGGGAGGAAGACTTGGATGTGGAGCCACTTGTGGTTCTGGAGCCAGAGGAAGACCTGTGACCCTCAACAGAGAACAGGGAGTCCTCCTGGACACATGGCTGGGGCTTAGAGGCCGGGGCTCCGGCCGTGGATGGCATGACATGTGCAGTGGGTATGGGGATCTGACTGCGGATTGGCTGGAAAGGGGGGCTGCTGCTGGAACTGCAGAAATCTTTAAAGAGTAAAAGAAGAGTCATTCGAAATGACATTGTTATTCTCTTACTGTTCAATATACAGATTGCTAAATTAGTGCAGAATAACTAGAGCACTACTGCAGGCCATTTTCTCTATTTTCAGTCAGTGATGTAAAGTAGATGCAGCGGGGTTTATGGGTGGCCTACTTTGATGATGAGGTGTCACCACTGAAAGAATTAACTGGCTCAGACTGACTCAACCCAGGGAATAGGCTTATAATAGATTTAAACCAATGCGCAGAATAAAAGCTCTGTATTACATGATTAACTAAAACATATGTTGCTGTAAAGCATTGATAACGCTTGTGTTAGTTGACATGCCACCAAGTGTACATGTAAAACAACAATAATCCAGTTAGCTGCCAACTAAAGGGTCTTCCTTTTCAAGTAGCATAAACTCTTTAATTATTCCCTTAACAACAAACAAAGAGAAGCACGAAATCCACTCCATTAAAACATGCACAAACATGTTAACGGTTTTCATTTGGAAACCTCAGAGATCACATTATGCTTTAAAAAGAACTTCAGGAACGCAGCTAAGATCACCACAACTAACCTACAGACATCTCCACAAGCCCCAACACACATAAGTTACATAACTCTGATTTCAACAGCATTACAAACCTGAGAGACCTGTTGAAGTCTGGAAACCTGGCATTCACCTGAACGCAACAAACATGTTATTAGCTGTGGCATGTTTTCTACAGCTGAACTCAGGTGAGCACAGCTGCAGAACGCTTTAAATCAGAACAAAAGTCCGTCCTCTGCATTTCTGGACAAATCAACCTAAGAAGCCAAGACTGACAGCAGCGCAGCAGGCAGGCCCTTTGCCCAAAACTGTATTGTCCTCAAACAGCCAAAACAGCCTGTACCAAGCTCTGAGCAAACACACACAAACAGGCATACACAGGAAAGGTTAGGGGTATTTATAGGCCACCTCTCATGTTACAGGGTGAACTGTGGGTGCCGCTTATTTAAGCACCTTGCCTCCTCCCACTCTAACATCACACACACACACTTTTTTCTGCCCAGTTCAAACCACAACTTCATTAAACTAGAAACTTTTTGCAATCACAGAGGAAAATAATCAAGCTTCCAGGAAGGTGAAACATATAAAAGAAGCCTCCAGGCTCCACTGATTCATGACTGGCTAGAACAAGTCAAAACTACTCTGTAAAAAGAACATTTGCTCGAGGTTTGCTGAACAGACATTGCTGCCTAAAATTGTTATTTCTATGTATATAACATAATAACAAATACAGGCAGCTTTAAAAAAAAATTTTTTTTTTTTAAATGGTTTAAACACTCAGCAACTCAACTTAAAAAAAAAAAAATGTTCCATTCTTATTTTTTTTTTTAAAATAAAATGCCTGGTTCTATTCTAAAACTGTTAAAAAAAAAAAAAAACGTTTGAATTTACACTATTATCTACAACAGGTCATTATTGTGTCTAAATGTGGGGCTAATTGTCATGTTGCTAGGCACGGCTGTCAGTTTAAGTGCCAGGATAAAGCTGTACAAGCAAGTACCAGTAGCATGCTCAACAGTTGTAACTAAACAAGCGAGATCTATTGTTACATTTAAAAAGCAGCTATAAAAGGAAATGTATCCAAAAACACACACACAGGGTTGGAAAAAAAAATCATGCAAACCTAAGAATTGATGAATATAAAGGAATCTAATGAGGAGCTGGGCTACAATTTGCTTGAATGCAGCTTCAATCCTTCTAGGAATGTTGTCTTACAAGCTCAATGAGCAGTGTGCTCAGGGCTTGTAAAATAACACTGGAAACCTCAAGATTAAGCATATTCAGTTATTTGAAAAATGTAGAAGATATGCGTCTATTAACCATACTAGCAGTTCTCTACACCTTCCCTTTCAGGTTTAGATCTAGTAACTGGAAGCACTAAAACACAAATCAATGTATGCAGTGTGCATAAAATAGACTAATAAAAGTGTAGAAAATGGACCCATACACATTTGTTCAGAGGGATTATGGGAGATTTTTGCTTTTTGCTCGCAGGTTTCTCTATACAGCTCCCCCTACAGCTTCGGAATGGATATTTGGCAGCTCTTATGTTTACTCGTGACTCCTCGCTTGGTCAGTCTGCCGTTTCCTCTTTCTCTGTTCCTCCGACAATGCTTTCCTAGCTTTCTGTTTCTTTTTTGCCGGCTCAGCCATGATGATAGTGTGAAAAACTCCATCGCTACCTTGTTAGCCGGTTCCTGAATGGGCGTATGTTACATCGCGAGACCTGATATCACGCGATACTTCCTGATGCTGAGGCCGCCGGCCTGCCGGCCGAAAGTTGCAAGGGTGGTTTTTCCACTCATAGGCGCTAGGGGGGAGCGAGACGACCACCATTCAACTCGAAAAAACTCATACAACAATTCCAATGACTCCGAAGCTGTTCAGTTAAGGTAAATTAAGCTTAAAAAAAACTGCATAGTTCCCCTTTAAAATGTATCCTTAGGACTACCTAAAGCTAGGTTTATGGTAGCCGTGGTGTTCCCGGTGCAAGTGCGCACGCAATAAAACGACGTCACCACGGCTGTCGTTTCCAGCAAGCTGCCGCGGCGCGTGGTTGTACACCTCTGAATATTTGTAACTGCGCGCTGCTCTTTCAGTTTAACATGGTCGGCTGGGAAGAGCAGGTCCGCCTCTACGAACATCTGTGTGATTCTTTATGTACACACCACAGAGAGTCAAAGAGCCTTAAATATGTCAAAGAGAGACACCACACTGTAAAAGAAGAAACATTTTTCTGCAGAGTGTGGGAAAAACAGAGAGATTATTTTGTCAAAGCTAAAAAAAAGAATTTAAAAAAAAATTAAAAAAAACACAGCTTTATGGAAAGAGTGTTCTTAACAGTGTTACAGTCATTTCAATTTGGAGATAAAGGACAGTCACGTTAATGATTAGAGTAGATCATTGTAATGTTTCACGGTACATTGGAGTTTCCATGGATATGTTCACCACTGTTGCCAGGCAGCCTGCTTTCCTTCACTTGAGCTCTCTTCTTCTCTACTACTTCTTGCTTATTCACAGATTATATTGTTTGAGTGTACTGCAACGAACAATGCGTCGAGCATAAACATCTCTGTGCATGCTCGTAGCACGCGCACGCCATCTACAGAGTCCCGTGTGGGGTGTCACGCACGAGTGTATCCGACACTTAAGGGAAGCAAACATACATAGATGTAACTTGATGTCAGGAAACCACTGACAGGTTTGCAGTTTTTAATGAATAGATTCCAACTGGCAGCCCTGCCCTAAATACCAGCTTTGTGAAGTGCAAACCTTACGGTGTTGTTATACTTCTGATGTTTTTTCAGTCTATTATTTTGTAGTGTTTCCTGATGCACAGGGGACCAACGACCCCAGCTGACCAGCCATTACATGGAACCTTTGCGATGCTATGTTGTTTTTTCCACTCAGTGTACATGTGTATAAATATAGTACATACGCACACCTCATCTCCAGTGAGATTTCACATTTTCTCCAGTGGGATATTCCCATTTAAATCATGATAATATAAAACAAAACAAAAAACCCTTGTTGACTAGTGTGACATTTAATCCCACAGGCAAGGTCATGTTTCCATTTAACTGTCCAGTCCTGGCATCCCAACACCACATCCTCCCAATTAGCCATAACACCAGAGTAGTGCAGCAGAGCCTTGGGGCATTTTTGGTTGGGACTTTAATCTACCTCTTCAAATCTCCTGAGCACCCACAGTGGATCATGAACATTTTTCTCACTCTATAAATAGCCTAAGAAACACCAACACAAACGTGAAGACAAAGTCTTTTCAGCCTCAGCACAAAGAAGGGGTTGTGGTTGAGTCTAAGGGTCATGTGTGGCTTCTCACCAAATTCTACATTATATGACTTTCAAGCTAACACCAATTTAAAAAAAAAAAAAAAAAAGTATAAAAGTTTAATGACAAACAACTATGCTGTAGAACACGGATATCCTGTAAAGCTGACAAGAAGCACCCACCTCTGGCTGTATAGAGTGCAAACTAGAGCTCCATCACTGACAGACAGACTTCAAAACAAAGTTACACAATACATGGTACAGGAAGAACAAGCAAAGCTAATCACCTTCTGTGCTGTCAGATGCTGAGGTGCCAAGACCAGTGTCCCCGCTGTCCGATGTTCCAGGTCGGCAGCCAAACCGGCTTTGGAACTTCTCTGACACAGCTGGTGTCTGCCACTCCATGTCAGCACACCGAGCTAATGTATATTTGTGAAACAGGACAATGGCAACAGAGGAGTATGTCAACACATGCAGAACTGACTGACACACAGTATGCATTTTGACATCAGGGTGTCAACTTACCCGCTAGTTTGGATTCAATATATCTGTGTGAAGTTGTCATTCCATACAAGACAATGTCACCTGATTGAGATAAGGAAAAATGACACTCTCATACAGTACAGAAACTTTAAATATATATTTCAAGGTTGTTTACACAACTAACTTGAAAATTATCAAACTGGCCAAATGCTTGGAATATCTTAGTGTAGGTGAGTTATATAGTTATAGAGTTATATATTTGAAAACCTAATCTTACAGATTTAGTTAAGTTAACTGGGAAAACAGAGACAGAGGCTGGTAACTAGGGCTTTGTGATGAACCACAGACGGAGATATCCTCTAAACAAAAGCTCCTTTCTTGCATACTGTATATTATGAACTGAACGTCCATAGCCTAAACAGCTGTTAGCTATTGACTGATTTTCTCACCTATCAAACTCATCTGCCCCTCAACAACCTGGACAGACTGTTCTGGGTAGCAACAAAAATAACATGAGCACATGTCTTAGCTTTACATAATGTGTTACGCAAACATGTATATCCCTAAGAGGCTACAGGAAGGTGTACGTGTGGTAACGTTAAGCAAATATAATGATTGCTGATGGATACAAGCAGTGAGAGGCAGCCTGGTTGCTGCAAACTAATCCTCTTAACTAGCTAGCTAATTCATAAAGGAAATGACTGCTAACACTTAACCAGCCAAGGCGGGCTATCAGCTAAATGTGACTAATTGCTAAATTGAATATATTACAACGTTATACTAGCTAGCTAAATGCGAGAATTATAGCTACTTAGGCTGTTTTAAAGCGACAGCTTCTTTATGATATCCTCGCCACAAAGTTCAATTGTATTATACTGTTAAGGTTATGCATTGCACAGTTGACAATTGTAACGTTAGCTAATCCATGACAAATCCGTTTCCGTCTAAAACAAGCTAGCTAGCAGCACAACGTCCGACTGCCTAGCTACTGAACATAAACGTTACAAATCTTTGTTAGCTTTCGTGCTTACATTACTGTAGCTGGGCTAGCTGTATGCGCTGAAAAAATGTTACTTTACCTTTTGTTTCACATGAACACAGAACGCAGTAACAAATCTCGGTTTGAGGCTGGCAACCGAAGACGAATCTGTAGCATCCACTGCTGCTGCTGCTGCTGTTGCTGTTGCTGTTGCTGTTGTTCCAGTTCCGCTAGGCAACTGAACGGATCCCTCTGATGGCAGACGACCCATCAAAGTCACAATGGCAGCTTGTTTAATATCACAGCGCCGCCCGTTCAACAATGACGCTTTATGTCTGAGAAACCGTTTGCGGATTTCCTGCCTGCAATATATATGCGCCCGCTCCGCAGTGGTTGCATTTGCAGACTACAGCCCAAAAACTAGTGTAGTGGTGTTCGTTAGACTCTTCTTGAAATGTTGCTGCCGATGCATTAAAAGAGATGACTAGGTTCATTCTGCCACAAGACCAAAAACACTACAGTAACACAAAACAAACGAACCTAACAAAGATGCCTTGAGTAGTCTAGAATAACCTAGAAAATAAGGCTTTCGCAGGGTTCAAATGTTTTAAAACATGTTAAACAGTTTTAAATCAGAATACGAACGGGTGAATGGTATGTATATAGGTAAATACTGTAAGGTTAAATGCAAAAGTATGTGTAATTTCCATTACAGAGGCGCAGCAATACTAGCCTATGGTAAAATGTAAACACTTCTGCTTTTCGCTTCGAATGAAGTTGTAACACCAAACAGAACAGCTTTGGATGACAAAGAAGTGAAAATACCACAAATGCTGACATCAGGAGGAAGTTGGCACATCGATGAACTTTTGAAACACCTACAGTGCTATTGTGCCAGTCAGGATATTTTGCAGTGGAAGAAACAATTAGGCTACTTGCAACATCTGTTTCATTCTGTCTTTTCTTGGTATAATAAAAATGAATTATGCACAACAATTAACTAAGAACGATCCATATGCTTGTAAAAAGGTTCTGCCTGATGTAATCACTCTGGTAAGGCCATTTGATAGAGAGAATCCCTGTCATCACAACAGTTTCTGTACTGAGTAGTACTCTGAGTACTACTACGTATACTAATGCAGGACACATTTAGTATTTAATAGCACAGTAGTCCAAGATGTTTGTCTCATTGATGAGAAAAGGCACGCCTTAGAAAACTTGTGTAAAAAACACACACAAATAACAGTTGAAAAGAGCTGAAGCAATAAGTAATAAAGAAGAGATTAATTCTGCCTGTTCTTATGATACATCTTATTATCTGCCAAACCATTTACCAATTCTTCATCAGTGCAACAACTACCCTCAGATATAATAACCTAGTCTTGTGTTTTAATTTGACTCAGCATATTCAATGCATCTTTACATAGCCTACTAATGCTGCCACGTATGGTCGGATCAGACCTTTGATCTACATCTCTTGTTCATCTGTCCGGACGCATGTATGCCGTATGCATTTCTTCTTTCTTATTCTTAGTGACCAGTAGGCCTAAAGCTAACTGTCTCACTTTATTCCTTACTGTCCAAAATAAACGGATTTGTCCTAACTGCTTGGAGAGGCCAAAATTAAAGTAAAAAACAACTGGTAATTAGCAAGTTTCTGGATGAGACAGAGGAATTATTATTTAGTATCACATAAAACACTGCTTAGACTGTAAAGTTATTTTTTGCAGCTGAATTGCTTTTTGTGCTTTAGTATGAATTGGTTGCTTAGCTCTGATTTATAGGGAGAATGCTTTTATTCTGAAATAAAGATGGACCGGAAAGGATTGATCTGTTTTCGCGAAACAAACATGCGTATGCTCAGTGGGAGGAGGATTGTGTTCATGTCAGAGAAGGTATTAGCGAGAATCCTGTCAACAAAATCACAAAGAGTGTGATTTCTCACGTTTATTAAATGGACATTTCTTGACAGAAGCCTTTTTAGTTCAAGGAAACCGGTGAGATTTCTTAAGCAGTCCTGTATTACAATTAAAGCGTTGCAAATATTAACGTTACCTGAAGTGGACGTTTTGTTTAGCTAGCTAGCAAGGTAACGCAAATACGCTAACCAGCTAACGTTACTTGGTAAACGGCAGGTCTCTTAAAGGCCCGATGCATAATGTTAGGTGGCTAACGAATCTTGCAGGCTAACAATGCATTAATGTTTAAATAATTGTCAGTGTTTTGCGAAACAGCCGATTATAATACTGACAGAGCTGCATAGCTAACATTTCATAGTTAGCTAATGCCTTGTTGCTCGTTGACGGAAGCAAACCCACTGTGGTTGGCACTGAAGCGAGCAAAGTATGTAGACCAGCAAATATTTTATGACATTCTTATGTTTCAGAATATAATAAGTGAATAGTTAAAATTGCTGATCAATTGTCCTTACCGTTGCTCTATAACTGGCATTAAACCAACGTAAAATCACTGCATTGTGATTATGTCCTTCCTGTGTTTTCTACCATAGCTTAATGTTTTCAACGTCTTTACAGCTTATTATCGAGGGTAACAGCGTAAATGTCATCTGAGCGCTGACCCCTGGAACCTCCAGCCCAAACCCTAATTTATGTTTCGTGGTGAGGCCATGACTGCTGTCAACATCACCAGAGACATCCTGCACCGGCAGATCAGAGTGAGTAAAAACAAATGGCAGAGCATCCTGTGAGCTATCTTGATAGGGCTAACCAGAAAAGACTCCTCAACCAACTTTTATTTTTTCATTTTTTTTATTTTGTTTTGATCCTTTCTTATGTACAAAAATCTGATTCATGTCTTCAGGACAAGAGAGCATCAGGCTTCCAAAGGGTCTATCATGTGACTGACCCTTTCATCAAAAGACTTGGACTGGAGGCTGAGCTTCAGGTCAGTGACAGCAAGTGTGTGTGTGCGCGCGCGCATGTAGTAGGAAAGAGTTGGGGGAACAAAAGTGAAAGAGAAATATGTGTATTATCATATATTCTTACAGTTTATACTGTCTGTCTTAACAGGGCCATACTGGCTGTGTGAACTGTTTGGAGTGGAATGAACGAGGAGAGTAAGTCTTATATATTTCACCTTATGTACAATTAATGTCTCTGATCTGGGATCACTATGTGCTTTACATCACCATATAACTATAGTCTTATCCTTAGGTACATTGTACACACTGCATGTACCATGAAGGGTTATATGTCCAAATAAAAATGTGTATGCTGTTCTACATGCCAAAAATGATACAATTATCAAGTAGTGAGACATCATGTCTCACTACTCTGTTATGGGATTGGTATGCCTCCAAAAATGGCTCTTTAAGCAATTATTTATTTGCCTCACACTTGACACCTTCAGTGCTCAAGGAGGCATTGATTTAAATTACCAAAATAAACAACTTCAGTTTGGGGTGAAATTGGCAAGAAAACCCCACCAGCAATGGATCCAGCACATTTAAAATCCTGTTGTATTAGACTGAACGGCTAACCCCAAGGTCTATAGGTAATAACTGTATACAGTGAGTCCTCTATTGCACATCTTAACACGTTTCACAGTATAAGATTTTAAATGGCATTAGTAGTAAAGGGCCTAAACAAATGTTGCTTGACTTGTCCTGGTAATTCTTTTTGTTGTCAGTTTACTGGCCTCTGGCTCAGATGATCAACATGCCATCATCTGGGATCCATTCAAACACAAGAAGCTTACAACTATGCACACAGGTCATGCAGCAAATATATTCTCTGTAAAGGTAAGGAGGACTGATTGTAAGATGGATGCATTAAATGGCAGGAGGGAAAGTGGGCTGAAATCATTTACAGTGGCTTCATTTAAGTACACATTGAGAATCTATTCGTAATGCGCTTAAAATGTAAAATTCTGGAAGTCGTATGCAAAAATGCACTGCTGGTAAGACACTTTGCTCTGCCTCACCTCACCCTTTATTTATTAACAAATGTTCTCGATTAAACAACAAACACTTCCAGTACATTAGGTGGCACTGTTGGCCATGTAATGAGTGACTTGTTTAAATGAAAACCATCTTTGTACACATTTGACTATGTTGAGGCTGTTCAAGGCACAGTTTTATTGCAGTTTCCACATAAAAATCACAACAGGGGCCAACTAATGTAGCTTCAGACTGAAAGCTTGGGAATGAGGTCAATTACTGGAGGGAAGATGTTACAGTGTAAGATAATGTAGAGGTGGCATTTAAAGCCATGAATCAGACTGATCCATTGCATAGAAAAGGGCAGTGTTGTAGTCGAGTCCCGTGCGTGTGTGTCTGCGTGTGTGTCTGCGTGTGTGTGTGTGTGTGTTGAATGTCAAGACTGCCTACATTTCTCCACTCTGGCACAGTTAAAGAGCTGATATACTAATAAAAGAGGGTCTATATTAAACAAAAATGACACCACTGTCTGATTGCAAAGGGAGTTTATTTACTGACTTTTTCGAAACAACATTTAGCGGTGCTCTTTCCAGCATTGGATGTAAAATCCGTGTAGGTGAACTTCATGATCCGGGGCGCATCTCTCTGCATTTTCCAAATGTGAACTTGTAGTAGGGAGCCCACAAATCATGCACTACAGTTGCATATATCAATATCAATTCCTTTGTTACGAGAGTAGTGATAGTAAGAGCGAGAATGCAGCGTTAAGTGAGCGACGTCAGGGAGTGTGTTGTCAAGTAAGGAGAGCGAGCGGTGGCGGTGTCTGACTGAGAAGCATATTTGTGGCTGTGAGGAAAAAGCCAGAGAAAAAAGAGATCCCAAAGACGATGTAAAGTGAGTTAACAGGTAACAATAAACAAGAAGCTTCTCAAGACATGGTGACTTCATCTTTTGTTAATACTGTAGGTGAAGTAAAGGGTGTTGCCCCCAAAAGAACATCAGCCCTGGATGGAACTTCTCCCCAGCTGCTTCCCGGCCGGTCTTGGAGCCCGAAACAGGAAAAGTGTAACATCTTATATCAAATTTGTATAACCTATTTAGTCAGACACTTCATCCAATGTCTGAGTCCTTTTTCATGAATGCTCAAGTCCGATTTTATATATCCTTTAGTCCGAGTCCCAAGTACAAGTCATCAGTCCGCGAGTCCAAGTCAAGTCACGAGTCCAGAGAATAGAGTCTTGAGTCTGACTCGAGTACTCCATCACTGGAAAAGGGAATATCAATGGATTGTCCTTTAAGTACTCTGTGTAAACACCTTAGTAATCCCTTGATCTACTGGCAATAATCAGATCACAATGTGTTTGAAAAAGAAGCCATTGTAAAACATTGTGTCTATACTTATCAATTAATTCTGGTGTTTTTGTGTGTCCATACAGTTCCTCCCTCACTCCGGGGACAGAATTTTGATAACGGGTGCAGCCGACACAAAGGTCCATGTGCATGACCTGACGGTGAAGGAAACCATCCATATGTTTTCTGATCATACGAACAGAGTCAAACGCATCGCCACAGCACCCATGTGGCCCAACACCTTCTGGAGTGCTGCGGAGGATGGCGTCATCAGGTTAGAATACAATCCCCTTCTCACCTCAATCCTTTTGTGTAGTCAAAGGTACCCCACGCCTAATGTTGCTACAGGTAATGTGTCTACTTTCTCCTTGTTATTTACAGACAGTATGACTTGAGGGAGAGCAGTAAGCGCTCAGAGGTGCTTATTGACCTGACGGAGTTCTGTGGTCAGCTGGTTGAGGCCAAGTGTCTAGCTGTCAACCCACGGGACAACAACTACATGGCAGTAGGAGCCAACGGGCCTTTTGTTCGCCTTTATGACATCAGGATGATTAACAACTACAGGTTGGTTTAGTTTTTGATGTCATTCTATATAATAATTATTCCACAACCACTCAAAAGTAGTACATTCCCCATTCCAGGTTTTGACACGTTTTTTTTCTTTCCGTTGCACAGGAAATCTATGACTCAGAGCACATCAGCAGCCGTGCACACATTCTGTGAAAGACAGAAGCCCATCCCAGACGGAGCCGGGCAGTATTATGTTGCAGGTGCATATGTGGTTGAATTGTCTGGTATCAAATGTATGTAATGGGCACATTTGTGTTGTAATTATATAGTAATGGCATCAGGAAATGTGCAGATTGAAAGTGACTGTGAAGGATGTGGTTGAATAACATTACCTTCTGTTTAAATGCTCCAGGGCACCTGCCAGTGAAACTCCCAGACTACAATAATCGCCTGAGGGTCCTGGTGGCCACCTATGTCACCTTCAGTCCTGATGGCACTGAGCTACTAGTTAACATGGGTGGTGAACAGGTAATGCTTCTTAGAACACAGAGAATGTTGAGAGAGTTATTAATTTGTTTCTGTGTTTAAACATTTACTTTATTTTTTTTTTTAATGATTTATGGTTCTTCTAGGTGTATCTGTTTGACTTGACATTTAAACAGAGGCCATACACTTTCTTGCTTCCAAAAAAGTGCCAGTCAGCAACAGGTAGGTCTGACGTCATATATTTTATGAACAAAAGATCTTGAATGGTGCCTCATAAAGGTACATAAAGTACCGTATCTCTAGATGTATTGGTGGTTTCTGAAACTTTGGCTTCCCAGGAGATGTACAGAACGGAAAGACAACCAATGGCGTCTCCAATGGAATTCTCTTGCCGACCAGCCATATTCGATTTGCTGGAAGCAAGATGCGCTCTAGGTTTGTTTTCTCACCCTGTCAGTGATTGTTTTTTCCTACACAGACTTCTTAAAGGTCCCATATTGTAAAAACCAAGATGTCTTTTATATTTATAAAGCAGGTCAAGGAGCTAAACAAATACTGTGAAAGTATCAAAACGCTCAATCCACAGAGAAATGCACACAGCCCGCATTCAGAAACGGGTGTTTTAAACAAGCCATCAGGACTTCCGTACGGTAGTGTTGTCAATGTCTCAATTAGGGCTGCAGCTATCGATTATTTTAGTAATCAAGTATTCTTCCGATTATTCCATCGATAAATCAAGTAATCGGATAAGAAATACTTTTGTTTTATTGAAGAGCAATAATAAGCAATAGTTTGGTTAAATTTTCGGAAAAAGCTACATTTTTGTTGCCTACATTGCTTACAATATCATCTCTCAAAAAACTAAACATATGAAGTGCATTTAAGTGCCATATTACATTGTAAAATTTTTAAAGAAAACATTTTCTGAAATGACATCAACCTCACACTAAGGCATACATCAAACATACATAAACATGACCTTAAGTTGTGCAACTTAACTTTCAGAACTACAAGTTTTATCCTGAGACTGATCTGTATATAGACCTATATGTAAATATATGTATATGTAAATATTAGGGCTGTCAAAATAACGCGTTCATTTTGATTAATTAATCTGAGAACAAATAACGCGTTAAAAAAATAACGCAGATTAATCCATTCCATATTGACGTTTGACCCGGAGCCGTTCTAGCCACCATTAGACTGTAAAATGAAGGAGGGAAACGAGAATGTTCTGCCTGGATTATTAATTGGAACATTTACTTGTTCCTGCCAACCCTGGCTACCGAAATCTGGTGCCACTGATATGTCTGCGCTTCTCTCTGATGCTCTGAAACACAAACACCGCTGCACATGACGCTAGTTAACACTATACTCGACAGCAGCTAACGTTAGCCTACCGCTAGCTAGTAGCTGGATTAAACACGGTTACAATGCTGACAGCTAACGCTAAACGGTGTAAAGTTTGACTGTGTTTTACTGTAGAGGATTCAACACCGGGATGTAACAATCTGCAGCTGCCGGAGAAACAACACAGACGGTGCGTTCAATGAAACTGGTATACTACAGCCTCGTGGTGCATTTGAAGTTATTGTAAATGTCCTTTTCCTATCTGATGGTTCAACAGCAATTTACTACTGAAATTAGTTATTGTTATACATTATCATTAAATCATTCATTTTGACCATATGGCCTTAGCAATAAACAAGCCGTTCTTTAATGCCACACTGTTGTTTAGTACCCTTTTTTTTCTTTTCTTTTTTTACTTTCTTAAAAAGTATTGGTTCAGGCACCGTTAATTATGTATGCGATTAATTTCAATTAATCACAGAGTATGTAATTAATTAGATTAAATTTTTTTAATCGATTGACAGCCCTAGTAAATATTAATTATACTCAATCTATTTTAATTTATATATAATATATAGATTAAAATAGATTGAGCTCTGTTACACTTATGCTAGTAGATTGTTGATCAGCTGTTTCTCCGTGAAGAGAGTGAGAGAAAATGGTGCGCAGCAGTCAGCTGTTTCTCCGACGGGATAGTCAACAATTCGGCTCTTTAGATCATATTGTGGTCACTGCTACGTATTTTCTTGTCTTTGTTTTTGGTAGTTGTTGTGTTTGGTGTAGTTTCATCGTCCATACAACTCCGTGATTTACGTTAGTCGGGTCCAATTCGTGGAACGGATGAGAAATGTTTTCTGTTGAGATGCTGAAGCATTGACGTCATGCTATTATTGTGGTAAGCTAGTTCGGTTTTTCAGTAGACACACTGTACAGAGTTCTCGTTTTAACTACGTTTGGACTGGCTTAAAGAGAGAGGCACCAAAACGGAGCGTTTCAGACAGAGAATGAATACAGGGGCACGTTCAATCGCAAAATGGTGTGCACCGTTTTGCTTCGGTTTCCGGGTTTAACGCCATGTTTCCTGGGATGTGTGTGTGTGTGTGTGTGTGTGTGTGTGTGTGTGTGTGTGTGTGTTTTTTCTCTCGTTTGGTTGGTGTGTCAGAGACGTTATCCAATCAGCAGCCTTGTGTATGAACTTGTGGTAATAAAAAGGCAGTACGCTTGCGCACACAGCAGGGTGTTCAACGCATCCCTGTTTCAGTTTAAATAAACATTTTGCTAGGGCTGATCATGCCCCTGGTATATTCAGACAGTATGAGAAAGTGTTTTTTGAACATCAAAGCATGTCCTAGTAGAAACATAAAATAAACAAGTATGAATATGAAAATGAGCATACTATGAGATCTTTAAAGGTTTGAGCATGTACACACTTGAGTTATGTTTTCCTTTGCTGTATTTGTTTTAGTTCTTCTGAGCTCCCCGCTCACTTGGAGATGTTAAAGCAACAAGCTAATGATGCGTTTGCACGTCAGCAGTGGACGCAGGCCATTCAGCTGTACAGTTTAGGCATTCATCATGCCAGCTGCAACGCCATGCTGTATGGGAACCGGGCAGCAGCATACATGAAGCGCAAGTGGTAGGCCTCATTGTATCACTGCACAGACACCATCATCTTCTCATGAGTGCTATAAAAGCAGGTATCAAGTGTTAGTTGACATGTGTGATTCACAGGGATGGAGACCATTATGATGCTCTCAGGGACTGCCTGAAGGCTCTGACTCTAAACCCTGGTCATCTGAAGGCTCATTTTAGGCTGGCACGGTGTCTGTTTGAGCTGAAGTATGTGTCCGAAGCTCTGGAGTGTCTTGATGATTTCAAAGGAAAGTTTCCAGAGCAGGCGCACAGTAGTGCCTGCGATTCCTTGGATAAAGATATCAAGGCTGCACTCTTCACCAAGACAGAAACAGGTAGAAAAGAGTGAACTGGTATTTCTGATTTGCAGCAGCTCCCATTTGTTAAATGTACACAGTTTTCATCTTGAAATGAACACACAAACCACACTGACACTGTACTTACAAAGTATGTATATTCAGTTGGGAGAATGAAACGGAGAATTTTATACAAGCTAAAACAAGTCCGGCTTAGACACTGGTACTATAAGTCAACAACTGTGTTGAATATGTGTAACTATGCATATAAATGTTAGTGTTCCATTTCAAGAGTAAGTAAGACAGCTTTTGTTTATTTGTAACTGTGTACAAGTGAGTGTTGTGTTAATACGTTTATTTTGTTCCCCTCAGCAGCAGAAGATAAGAAGGCCAACAGCTCCATTCGATTCCACTCATTCAGTCGGAAGGAGTCCATCCCTGAAGATGAGTTGGTGCTGAGAGAGCGCAGCTTTGACTACAAGCACAGATACTGTGGTCACTGCAACACCACCACTGATATCAAAGAGGCCAACTTCTTTGGAAGGTCGGTAGATCTCACTCCCAGTCTGCTGAGGCCTCACTAGGGGGCAGTCACGAGCTCTGTAGCTCAAGACTAGGTTTTGTGATGGGGCAAAAGTCAAACATTTCTTATAAAGTTTAAAATATCTACTTTAAAATCATGAAGACAATGTAATACAGAGCTCAGTGCCCATTTGTATATCAGAATGCCCTGCTGAGTTACCTTTCACATCAGAAGTGGGAAATGTTTCACACATTAAACGGTCTTGTGTTCTGTGAAAGAAGTTCGATGTAAAACGGTTGCAAAATTTTGCGATAGATACTAAATACGACATGTCCCAAGAACATGGTCTGAGAGGTTTCCTTTTCTCTACAGCAAAGGCCAATACATTGTCAGCGGCTCAGATGACGGTTCCTTCTTTATCTGGGAAAAGGAGACCACTAATCTGGTGAGGATCCTGCAGGGAGATGAGTCCATAGTCAACTGCCTGCAGCCACACCCCAGCTACTGCTTCTTGGCTACGAGTGGTATTGACCCTGTGGTTCGATTATGGAGCCCCAGACCAGAGGTAAACAACTGTAACTTCTGTGCATTAATATATACATTTAGTCATATTTTGACAGAAGTTGTGGCACAGTGTGTGTCATGGTTTCCAAAATCTTACGGATTCTTGGACTTTTACAATTGTATTGATTGGTCATATGGGAACAGTACAATATGTGTTTTTTATTTTATTTTACTGAGCCACTGTCACTCAAAATGTCAGCTCAGTTCATTTGATGTACAAAAAAAAAAGAACCATTACAGCTGATTCTGTATCCCTTTCTCATGAAACAGACAGAGACTGAGAACGGGCGAGTGGTGGAGGACATGGAGAGTGCTGCTCAGGCGAACCAGCGACGTATGAACGCTGATCCGCTGGAGGTAATGCTGCTCAACATGGGCTATCGCATCACAGGCCTGCGTGGCGTCGGCCTGCATGGCGTCGGCCCGGATGGCTCAGATGACGAAGACAGCTCAGAGGGACAAGTACAGTGTCGGCCAAGCTAAACAAACTGTCAGCCATTCTAGAGAATGGATGTAGGAAGCAAAGGACTCTCCCAGTTCCTGTTTGAATCTTAATCTCCCTCTCCCCCCCCCCCCCCCAATCTGACAGAAACATTGAGTGAATGTCTTGTCACATCTCTGCACTATGCATCGCCCTCCCCTGTCCAAAGAGAGGACTGGTGGAGACCACTTTGGGGAGAGGAATTCACAGAGGGTGGAGAAGACACCCATCTCGCCCCCTTCAAAGCACCAACCTCAGCCTCTCCCTCCACCCAGTGGTGACAGGGGGACATCTTTTAAGGAGAGCACCTTCCACATCACTCCCAAGTTTCTCACGAAGAAGGAGGAGTTCAGCACTTATCCTTCCTCAGGTTTATGTCGGAGAGACACATAACACGTAGAAGGAGAAGCCTGCGCTCTGATGACCTATTTTCAGGTCAGTCAGGCCACACAGTCGCAGTGACTTCCACGGAGGATCGGATCACAGACCAGAAGACGGTGCTTTGTTGCATCTCCTGTCTGCTCTGCAGTTGGAGCTAAGAGTCTTAGTGCCCGCTCATCTCAGAAAGGCTGCACACCCAAGTCATTCATTCTGAGTTAGACTTGGTTATATTTTCAGTTGGGGTTTTGATCACAGGAAGCCTAGAATTAATTGTCACTCTCCAAGTTGTGAAAGTTGTACTGTTGCTCCAATGAAATGTATTTATAAGCTTTTTTTTTTTTAGTTTACAACTGTCGGAAAAAGAAAAAAAAGTGGTTTCTTCTGCCAAAGGTTGTCATTTCAGTGGCCAAGGATTAATGTCTGTTTTCTTTGTTTCATTGAAACATAATTTTGGCATACTGTTCTCAATTTAGTTAAGAGGTTTTACTACAATAGATTAGACAAGATCAAGATATTAGAGAAACATTTGTGTTAAAAAAAAAAAAACGTAATTCAGTTTTTGGATATAAATTAAATCCCATTGAATGCAAATGTCATTTGGCATGACATGTCAGTGTGAAACTTCTGTTGGGTATAAGTGGGACACAGATGCTAATTTTTTGGTTTTTGGCAACTGGGTGCTTTTGGTAGAGATAGGTTTCCTTCCTACTAGCCGAGTGGCTCTAGCACTATTCCTCTGCTGCAGTCAGGTGTTCAATCCTGATTGCATGATGCATCTCTGACCATATTTGTTGGCAAAAAATGACACAGAGCTATCCTATCTTTTGCTAAGAGAACAGCTCATTGGGTCGCCTATGCCCCCATATAGGGTAAATGTAAAGCAATGGGTCCTCATTAACAAAATGCAACACTCTGCTTCCATGTATTTTATTTTGTTCATTCATTTGAGATACTATGTTTTCTTTGAGGAATCTATAATAACCTTTGTTGCAAACAAAGTACAGAATAAAATTATTGAACATATTTGTATTCTCTTGTTTTTATTCTTTAAATGGTAACATTAATGATGAATTGTTTGTCCTTTTAGTGTAACAGTTACACAACAGATAAAGCTGTACTTACACTTAGACATTACTAACTAGGCTGGGAAGATGTACTGTAGGTGAGGCTAAGGTATGAACTCTGATATCCTGCTCATTCATCAGTGTCTGCTCTACTTCCTGCTTTTGCTGACTGTTGGGCAACACATGAGGACAGTACATCACAAGCATGAGTAGTTAGGGGAGAATCTCATGCCCCATATACTGTACAGTAATGAGAAAACTAGCAATTTGTAGATGTTTGAAAAATGTTGATATAAACAACGCATGCACATTCAACATTATAAAGTAGCCATTTATACTGTAAAATATGACAACCACATCCGTTGCTCTGAGTAATAACTGATTACACTTATTTTACCTTAATGCGCATCATGGAATATTATCCCTGTACATTGCACATATTCTATATAGTGTGAAGTTTTGCACATTCTGTGATAAACTGTGCAGCTTTCTCATTCTAAAACAGTTATATTGTACATATTTGTTACAGTATTTCTTTATAGCATCTTTTTTCACATTTTTATTTTAAGTTTCTATTCTATATTTATGTCCTTGACTGTTGCCTTTGTTTTTGTAATTATCATCATCATCATCATACAACAAGTAGGCCTAATAAGAAAGACTTGACTAAATACAATTTGCAAAAGAAAAAAGAAAAAATAATATTTAGTTTTTGGTAGAAACTTTGACGACTGGAACCCCGTAGTACTTATTAAACCGGATTAAATCACGGTAAGCAAACACAGTCGAGGCACAAATACAAATGAAGGGTGTTGCGTTCACTGATCCCATAGGTGGTGTCGGAGGCGAAGACTGCGCGCTTCCGCTCCCACGTCGCCTGGCGCCTGTGCGTCACTGTCATCTCATGTCACTCCAGGCTGTGATGGCGGAGGTGGACGAAACCGACATAATTATGAACTACCACGGAGATTTCTTAAAAAGCGACAGAAAAAACAGCCGCTACCCGTACTGCATTGTCTGGACACCTATTCCAATTTTATCGTAAGAAGCTAACACACGTCGTGTTTCTTGCTAGCTTAGCGTGTAATGTTACAGCAGGTTGTTATGTTGCTAACGTCAGATAAAATGATCGAAGCAGGTGTATGTTAGCTGCTGACTGTATAAAATAGGTTAACTCTCAGGTCATTTATTTCCTTTTAGTAAATGACTGCATCGAATGTACTCTATTGCATGTATTCTGATACTCAATCAACGTATCGATGTAATGTTGTGTTCTGGGTGCATCCTGCAGGTGGGTGTTCCCCTTCATTGGTCACATGGGTATATGCACCTCTTCTGGAATCATACGAGATTTTGCAGGATCATACTTTGTCTCGGTAAATATTACCTTTATTCTTTTTACTCAAAATATATGTATTTTTCAGCTAGAAAAGGTAGTTTCACCTCAGTTTACTTCATTGTAATGGCTTGAATTTCTAATGAATGGGAGTTGCAAGCAGAGCTAAATTCCACAATAACTTCAGAATTAATTTGTATGATTGTTTAAAATTTGACTTTTTTTCAGGAAGACAACATGGGCTTTGGTAGACCAACCAAGTAAGTTCATTAATCAAACTATTGTGTTTATAGTGTGTGTTAATAGTATTTCAGACCTAATCATACACACATTTAAATGAATACATTAATTGCTAACTAATATTGTAGGTATTGGAAGCTTGATGTGGATAAAGTGTGTGGCAATGGTGCTGCTACATGGGACAAAGCAGTGAATGACGCATCTGAGGAATACAAATGCAGGCCGGTAAGACGATGTTTAGGATTTTTGATACACATATTTCCACATTGTAATTCATATAGTAATAACTACTTTTTCTGTTTTGTTGAAGCACAATCTGTGCTTAGATAACTGCCATTCCCACGTGGCCATGGCCCTCAACCTTATGCACTACGACAACAGCACATCTTGGAACATGCTGAAACTTTGTGCGCTGTCTTTTGTTCGTGGGAAACATGTGAGGTAAATATTTTAGCCTCATTAGGGCCATTTGTATTACCATGAAAAAACATGGTAAGACACAGAAACATTTACTTTAGAACCAACCACACTTCCAGGTTAGCATCTTGGGTTAAAGGGGCGCTATGCAGTTTTGGCCATTTCTTCGCAGTTTTCTCTATAGAGCTCCACCTACAGCGTCGGAATAGATATTTGGCAGCTCCTATGTTTACTCGTGACTCCTCGCTCGGTCAGTCTGCCGTTTCCTCTTTCTCTGTTCCTCCGACAATGTTTTCCTAGCTTTCTGCTTCTTTTTTGCCGGCTCAGCCATGACGATAGTGTGAAAAACTTCGCGATACTTCCTGACGCTGAGGCCGCCGGCTGAACGGCCGAAAGTAGCAGAGGTGGTTTTTTCCGCTCACAGGCGCTAGGGGGGAGCGAGACGACCACCATTCAACTCGAAAAAAAGTCATATAACCATTCCAATGACTCCGAAGCTGTTCAGTTAAGGTAAATTAAGCTAAAAAAAAAAGACTGCATAGTTCCCCTTTAATACAATAATGATAGTGGTGGAAAATAATGATCTTCTTTTCCCATTATGACTTAAATTAGCATGCAGTGAGTGCACCACATTGGGCAGTAATATTTGAACACCATGTAATTTATAAAACAACAATTACTTTGTTGACATTTATCAGATTTAGCTCCCATTACATTATAATTACATTACACTCATTTGGCAGACACTATTTGGGTTAAATGTCTTTGTCAAGGACACGTGTACGTGGACAGAAGCAGCCTGGGATTGAACTACCAACCCTGATGGTTTATCCACGCTGTGATCTAGTTACAGCTGAAAACATGTCCGTTTGTGCTGTTTGTTACATCACATGGGTCAATTAAAATCAAATCAATTTTATTTATATTGTCCAAAATTACAAAATCACAAATTTGCCTCAAACTGCTTAACAATCTGCACAACCCTCGATCCTTAGAGCCCAGGATGGATAGGGACATTTTAATGGGAAAAAAGAAAACAGGCGGGATTATTTATCCAGGACAGACAGACACGCAGTAGGTGTCGTATATACTGAGAAGACAGAAGAGGCAGTAGTAGCATCACATGTTAGCAGTGGGAAAATATGGTTGCTAACAGCACTGGGCTAAACACATCTGTAGCATGTTCACAACTAACGTGTAAACAGTCTTTTTCAATTGCTTTGCTGCTAGACGCTTGTGAGCATTAGGAGACATATGGCCCAGAGAAACCCCATTGTTATTCTCCGCTGACCGACATAGAGACACCACAGTTTGTGCTGCCTCTGCACATACACTCCCACGGCACAGGAGTCTTTTAAACAGGAGGGGAGTCATGTAATTCATCACTGACGGCGGTGCTCCCCTCTGTGTCACCACTGAAGGTCACCTGCGCCGGCTGGGTGGAAAGGACAGTAGGACCCACGCTGGGTCGGGGTGTGTTCAGGAGGAGGGAGAGGAGCTGTGGGCCTCTGGGGCACAGCACACCTCACGCGTCCTTGTCTGTCTAAAATACACAAAGAGAGGGTGTTTTACCCTCTCTGCCACACACACACACTCTATATATCCAGGTGTTAAAGGCTACTCTAACACACATTACCCTCTCTGTATCCTTCAGCTTCGCAGCTTTCCTCAAGACCTGGCTACCGTTTTTCATGCTGTGCGGAGTCCTCGGCACGTTCATCCTAACATTCAACCTACATTAGTGGAGCGAGCAGTCCAACGGGTTGACTCACAGACTCATGCTTATACTTTATACATTGTCAATGGCTGTTGACGTGGAAGACGGTGGTGTGTTTTGATGGGACGTTTGTACAAAAAATTCCACACGAGTCATTTCATTGTGTGTTAGTGATCTAGTTTCTAGAAGGGTATTTATGGGCAACGCTGTTTATGTGTAGTTTTGAAATCAATATTATGTTTTAACGGTAAAGATCTTCTTTTCTTTTTTTTTTTCTTCTTTTTACAAAATATTTATGATTTAGTAAGGTGAGTAATAGGGGTGGGAATTGATTGGCCCCTCACGATTCGATTCCGATTCAGAGGCCAACGATTCGATTCTAAACCGATTATCGATAAAAAAAATTTTATGTACATTTCCATGCGTGATTTAAAAAAATATACATATAAATCGGAGTTTGCTACTCAGAGTTTGCTAATCACTTCCTAAACAAAGCAGCGAGACAAAGCTTAGATTTTGACATATACGGTATTTGTCACACACAAGTTTTAATGAAATGTTTTGTCTACTGAGGTTTTTATTTTGTAGTCATTCCGTGCTTAAGCCTTAAACATGCTTGTGAAAGTCACCTTCTCTCTCAGTAATCGTCCATGTCAGAGCCTCGGTCATGTTTAAAGGTGGAGAAACATGAGGTGGTCAGATGTAATGTGATAAAGTAGATGAACAGCCTGCATGTGTTTTGCCTAATTATTTTATGTACGTCTTATTAGATCATGTGTATATATACAAAAACATATATTTTTTTTCCTTTTGGACATTTTTGTGTGTTTTTTTTCTGCACTCTTGCCTAAACTTTTAGTTGTTTTCCATTAGCCCATCCTCTTTCAGTAACTCTGTTTTCTGATTTGTACTTGTCTGGAGACTTTTAAATAAAAATCAACACATTTATTTATGTATTTTTGAAATCGATTATTAACTTATTGGAATCGATAATCGAATCGTTCTAGAGAGAATCGCGATGCATCTAAGAATCGATTATTTTTCCCACCCCTAGTGAGTAAGCTACGGTGTCTTCAAAATTCACCTTTACTGTTTTTCACACAATGGGCTCTGTGTTTTGCTCGTATTATAAGAGTGTTGCACCACAGTGGAGCAATACTGTTGAATCCAGAGACTTTTTCATGAATGACAGTGATGAATGTGTTTCCGGACTGGCTAATGTACATTTCAGTGATGAATCACTACAAAAATGGATCACATAATCTTAATGCTGAAAGTATTCATCAATTATTTGTCTAAGAGATATGAGCCGCTACCAAAGACAGAAATTATGTAGGACCCACGTGGGGGAAAAAGAGTGGTATTGTGCTGTAAAAAATGCCCTCCTCCCTTTAATCCTCTTTCCTCTGTTATATAAAGACAATGTGTAAGGTGTTTACTTTAACATGAGTGTATTCTTTGCTTCTCTCCAGACAAAATGCTTTCTAACGGTTCATCCTCATGCTGGAATGTTACATAAAATTATCTTTATTTTATTGATTTGTTTTGTTTTGCTATGTACCCAAACGAGTGTTCTTTATTATTGTATATCTCCATCAGTTTGACATTTATGTTTCTGTAACTTGGATGTGCTGTATACAAAGCCTTTTAAGTCTCCCCTGGCAGACTGTGGTGTAGGTCACTGGCTGTCGATGCCCTTACCGTCCTCTGTACCTTTAAGGGAACCACGTACCTTTTTCATCCAGCAGATTCTGCTGATAGGAACTACCATCAACCTTTATATCCAGAGTGGAGCACATGAGGAGGGGCCGATGCTGGAGCACTCTTTGCTGCCTCTGCAGCATTTGATTAGTTTGTGAGAACAAAAGCTGTGTTTAGAATTTGATTAGTTAGGACTAGTTAATTGGGAATTAAGTTGTTGTTTTTTTTCTGCTGTAATTCAATCATTTTTTTTTATCTTTATTTTTAATTGACTATAATTTAGAGATGTGTGCTTTTGCAGTCCGTGTGTTTTTGGGAATCCTTCTCTGTGCACCGTACCACTGCTTGGAGTGTCCTTTTGGCTGTGAGTGTTTTGCCGTCACTCGCACAGTAAAATGTGTTTCTAAGGATTTGCTCACGGTGCCTCAAAGTATTCCAGGATATGCAAAGACTGTCATCATCACAGGGAATAATATACACCGGATTGGACCACATTCCTTTACAGAGCTGGAGAATGTCACCAACATCATTTTAAGCAATAATAGGTGAGAATGTCAGTGTTTATTTATTTTGTGTTATTCATGTATATTGAGCCATATTTGGATAATATGACTACATTTCTGTGTATCTAATAAATAAATGTTAATAATGTGGTTTGTATTTCTTTGACAGTTGTTTTTTTTGTTTTTTTTTAGATGTGAAATCTTAGATGTTGTCTTCAAGCATGAAAATAATACAAAATGTCTCAGGACAGATGTTACAGTGTAAGTCATCTTCACAGGATTACAGAGATGTCATCTGACAGCTTCTCTGCTCTCATCAACCTGCGCTTTCTGGACCTCAGTGAGAACCAGCTGGCCCTCATCCATCCACAAGCTCTCAGCATACCTGGCAGTCCCCTTCAGGAGCTCAACCTCAGCCGTTCGCTGCACAACTTCACCGCCCTGACAGACCTTACCACGGCTCTGCGCTGGGGTGGCCTCAGCGGGCTCCTCCGTCTCGACCTCTCTGGGAACCAGCTCACCCTGCTGCCCCCAGGGATGTTCTCCCACCTTCCCGACCTGCAGCAGCTCTTTCTCGCTAACAACTCTCTGACAGCTGTCTACAGTGGAACCTTCTCTGGTATGAACCATCTGGAGATGCTGGACCTTACACACAATGCCTTCATGACGTTCCAGGCTGATGCTCTACAAGAGCTGAAGAAGCTTGGGAACATCCGGATCCTTCTTGGAGACAACCCTTACACCTGCTCCTGTGAGATCAGAAACTTTGTGTCCTGGCTGAATGAATCAAGAGCTCAGGTAGATGTGGATGCTGTAAGGTGTGCCTCACCAAGAGGGTTCAGTGACACCTGGCTGAGAGGGCTCGGTGTCCATGACCTCGGATGCGTTGTTCCAGTACAAGCAGAGGTGGCTGACCTTACCCTGCAGACATCCTATGTCTTCCTAGGGCTGGTGCTGGGGTTTGTGGGCATGGTCTTTCTCTTTGTGCTCTACCTGAATCGCAAAGGTATGAAGAAGTGGATCATTGAAATGAGAGATGCATGTCAGGACGTTCTGGAGGGATATCACTACCGATATGAGATTGACTCAGATCCTCGGCTGGGGCACATCTCTGCAAATAACAGAGGCAGCATGGCACAAGGGCATTTAGGATTAGCTCTGTCACAGCAGCTGCAAAGTGACACCTGTATTGTCCAGCTTCCTACAGACACACAAGTCAAACAGCTGACAACCTCTTCACCTGTGAACCTATGATCTTTTAATGAAGCTAGAATAATTTAAAGCAGATGTAGATGTGAGATGTCACTAGATTTACAATCAATGTTTTTGAGCTTCCTGTACATACTGCAGTTATTACTTTTAAATCTAACCAAGTGCTTTCGTGTTTTCGAGGCACTTGTATCTGTATATTTCCCTTAATATTGTGTGTTTATTTTTCATTTTATAAAAACATAATATTAAGGCTACATTGAAAATATACTCTCATTTTCTGTCAACTTTGTTTTTTGGTATTAGTGTCATGACTTTAAATATCTTAACATACTGCAAAAGACCAGAAAAAATGATATAGATGGTAGCTCAATAGCATGACAAATGTATATTGACTTAAGAAACTGTAATCCATAGACACCCAGTAAATTGTATAAGTACTATGATTAATCCTTAAATTCAGTTAATCTTTATTGTGCTAGAATTCATAATGTGACCTGTATTACAATATTCAAAGGAATAGATATTCAATCTACTGTATGATATGAAATATTATTTGCATTAATTATACAATAAACTTTTGATGTAGGCCTACTTCATTTTTTTGTGCCCCTGTTTTATTATGACTGCAGTGAAACCACGCTACACAGACTCATTTTTCTCCAGGTGGCCTTACTATTTCAGTTCAAAGAGTGGGTGATTAAGTGTTTCCATAGAGGAAAAATAGGGCAGAATGAAAGATATTGCTTGGTAAAAACACCTGCTGGCTCTGCAGCTGTGCACCTCTGTGTGCATGTCAGACCTACCGTGTGTGTGTGTGTGTGTGTGTGTGTGCGTGTGTGCGTGCGCGTGTGTGTGCGTGCGCGCGTGTGTGTTCACAGCATGTGTTTGCAGATATGAAAAAGTCCACTTGTCACAATGTAAAGTGCAGAATTTCACCATGAGTTATGTGGCATCACATTAAATTACAATCTGACAAAAGATCAAAAGGTTCCCTTTTATATCAGATTTGCAACTATTTTCTTTTTCTTTTCCATCTTTTTCTTTGTTTTTATTCACTGGTCCTCTTTTTGTTGTCTTTTATTGTCCTTCCCTCCTCTTTCCTTCTTCTGTGCTCTTATATCCGCCCTAACATGACGTCACGGCTCACCTGTGGGTGGGTGTAGGAGCTGGGATTAGCTGTAGCAGCAGTTAATAGCCAAACATTGGAAACTTACGGCAACGCAAGACTAACACGAGACTAAGTTAGTTTTACAAAATAAAAAAGGAGACGACGCGAGTGAGCCGAGTTGCGTTGTTCGGTTGAGGCTTCCGACTTCAGGTTTGCAAAGTTTGTTGTTTCTTGGAAGTCACCTGAAAATCTGTGGGCGGTCGAAATCCGTCTTTTTTTCTCTGTTTGAAGCGCTAGCAGAAGTTTTCTCTGTGAGACTTCCGCGGTTTCCTCGCCGAACAACTTATCTGGGATAAAAGACAACCACAAGCGTTTCCTCTTATGCGGTAAGTGAACGTTTTGTAAGTAAACTTAAAAACGTTTAATGTTGAATGAGTTTTGGTCTGAACTGTTTTTCTGCACATGTACTGTAGACCAAACATGCTCCAAGAGCGCGACGAAGTGGGTCAAATTATTATCAGGCCAGCAATCAATGCACTCAGTTGTATTTACATTCTCAGAATTTCCAGCAGGTTGCTCTACTGGCAGCCAGTGTTAACCCCGTAACTCTTTAATTCAGGCTATTTTAATGTGTCATGGTGCGTTTAATGCTGCAAGCCTGTGATGCAGCACAAGAGGAGGTTTGCACCTGGTTATTATTTCTAAACATGCTTCTCCCACACCAGGTCCCAGGTATTCTGAGCCATGCCTGGCCACAGCACAGGGGCTCCCCAGGCGTCCTGCCACCATAAACACCACAGCTCCAGAGCAGAAAAGTACAGACCAACTCGGACTATATCCAAGGAGAGCACGGCCAGCCAAGACTCCTACAAGGATCCTCGTGGGGAGCATCTACGTGAGCACCACACTGACCACTTGCGGTACTCAGAATGCAAGAATGGCCGCAGCAGAGGCCACCCGCGAAATGGCACGGGTCAGGGCTCTGAGACTATAGGATTTATTCCTGGGTCCGCAGACAGTACGCCTGCCAGCAGACATGCCTGTGGTTCCTGCGCCTCCATGGGTTGGAGTGGCTGTAAGGCTCTTATCTGCTGTGTACTGACCTGTGGATTTTATGGCAGCCGAGAGCCCTGCCTGCCTGTTAATGAGAGCTCCACAGACCATCCTCCTAAAGCAGGCAGTGAGCCACACCCTCCTAATGGCATAGCTGTGACCAGCCCCACTTGTGGCATGCCTTTGGAGTCCAGCAAGTCTACCAAATCATCTAAGTTGCCCACGAGTGACAGCTTCCGCTACCCAGATGTGCGCATCGCAGGTCAGACAGTAAGGTATACGGTTGCAGCCCCCAAACGAACCCGTACACCCGGCAAGGGGGAAAGCCAGCGGCCTGTCAGCAACACCAGCCTGTTATCCCGTGAGGACTATGACTTGGATGACCTGGGTGACACAGGCACAGACATTGACTCTCTTATCACCAAGAAATTGCTGGAGCTTTACGCCCTGCACCAGATTGACCAGCTGGCCAAGTGCACCTCTGACTCCTCTTTCTCCCGCAAGACCAACGAGATCAGTGAGCTCATCTACAGCATCGCTCAGGACTACAACCTGGAGGAGCAGGAGGCAGAGTGCAAGCTGGTGCACGGAGTCATCCGCATCAGCACGCGAAAGGGCAAGAGAAACAAGAGCCATCAGTCTACAGGACAGCGTACTAATGGGAGGAGTGACGGGACTCTCCCTGACAGTGGCAACGAGACCATGACCAACACTTTCATGAGCAGTGACTGTAAGAATGTCATGCGACAATAACCATTAACATTTACCGCTGTATGAATAATAATAATAAGATACCACATGACAACTTTTTTCACCACCATCTGGCTGCAACATACCAAATATACCAATCATCTGATCTGTTTTCCCTGAATGACTCACAGTGTCTGTTGGCACGCTGTTTTTGTTTGGCTCATAGTTTTTAAGCCCTAATACACCAGGCAATGACCTCACAATAATTGGTTAATCTGAGACAAGTTGATACAGGTACACGCTGTCTTGTTAAACATTGCATAATAGCCGAGATGACCGGATTAGTTCTATAATGAGAGTGCATTAATGTCTGTTGAAGCTCCTTGTCTATCTTGCGCTCATTTTGTCTTTTCGTCCACCTCCACAGTTCCAGAGGTGAAAGTGTCGGAGCAAACGCCATCAGATGAGCTGGCGAGGAAAATGAGACATTACAGCGGGAGAAGTGAGTACATTCTGGGATACATTTATGTCTTCCTTTGGGTTGATGTAAATGCACATGAGAGGAATTAAGAGTTGGATTAGATGGATTACTAGAATCAGTCAGCACCAAGAGTGTACAAGCGTGTGAGTAGTGGTTAGAAATATTGCACCTTTTATTAATAATTGTACACTTTGTGCTGATGGAGATACCGTCTTCATTTGTCCTGGTCATTGAGGTATAATTACTACCCCGGTGAATCAGTGTGTGAGGCTCAGGTCTTTGCAGTCCATTGTACCTGCTGCAGCTGCAGGCATTTTCTCACATCCTCTCTACCTTCCAGTAAAATACCTCTCTTGAACCAGTGAAAGCCCCACATTCCTGCCCTTTTCTTTGCATATTACAATCCCTCGCTCATTAGCTGCCACCTTACACCCGACTATCAATCTGCCTCATTCTCCCCTCCAGCTCAGCGGTCATTCTACACCACCTGCCAGAGCAGCAGATCGAGTCCCATTAAATATATGCCACATAATGTCCCATGGTTTATTATGTAATTTTAGCGAACAACTTGGGTTACATATGGATTATTGAGCAGCAGCCTCTTTTCTGATGTTGTTCTGCGGAGAGCCGGTTAAAAGGACGGGGTGTCCTATTACATGTCTTTGAATGAGGGTACACCACATTGTGTGTCCACAACTTTCACTATGTGGCCTGTGAATGTGTCAGTGTCCCGGTTAAACTTTTGTGTCTCATTGGGTCAAATGAATGGAACTATATAAACCTATAATGTATATTTTAATGTACATCCGTCTTAAAAAGTTTGCCCTTTAGACAACAGTTCTGTTGTTGCAGCTGCCAACTAAGACATCTGTAATTATACGCTTATAATGTGCATCAAAGATGAAAAACAAATGTGAGCACTTCACAAATGTATTGTCATCACCTTTATAACAGCACAGAATAAGACAGATAGCTGCACTAGGATCAAAAGAAGTATTCTAAATTCTGGAAACAGTGATTTGTACTGAAAATAGGTTAAACGATTTCTTATTTGTAGAAAATAAAATCTCCTCAACAAAGCCCAGTAAACTACATACAAAGCAAGGAATCTGAATTATTCTGCCAAATGTTGAGCTTTTAGTGTTTGTGGTGTGTTGTAGTTGCCCTGTTTAACCCCGTTTCCTCAGGCTGTCTGCCCCCGCCAGCACATTCCTGTTTTACCTGTATGAGGTGTCATGCAAAAGCTCACTGTTTCACAACTAGCATACCACTGGCTAGGGCGAATCAAGAGGACTTGTTCTATATAAAATCTAGCCTTCAGATTAAAAGTAAACTCAGACTTTTTTTTAGGATAGTGGATTTCTTCCACTTACTTTTGTGCATGAAAAAAGGCTCAGTTTAAATTAACTTTTGAATACGTCTGTGTGATTATAGTTTCTCAGATTAAACATGTAACTTGCACTATTTTCCATAAGAGGGAGACAAAGTACATAGTGTCACGCTTAGCATGTGTGGTCATAATAAAAACATTAGGGGGGGGGGGTTACTTTCCTAACCATATTCCTCAGTTTGTCTATCTTTGTGTAAAGTTGTACAGTTTTCACATGATTATAAAGCGATATGCAACACTGACAGTTAACTTCGGCTTCAACACAATCTGGTAAAACAAGAAGAACACTGCATGAATCAGATGTGGTTTCTTAGAAAGAAAGATGATGGTGAGGGTACACCACATTGTGTGTCCACAACTTTCAATATGTGGCCTGTGAATGTTTCAGTGTCCTGGTTAAACTTTTGTGTCTCACATTTGTGAATGAAATGTGTTTTCAGTGCATTAAATAAAGCTCCTTCTCTCACAGCTTACTCCTCCAGCACCACCACACCCTACTCGCCCTACCATGACACCGAAACGGACTCTTCAGGCGCGCCGCTTCTTCTCTGAAGGGGGACACCGACACACAAGTACCTGAACTGACAAGTGATGTAGCCAACTAGATGGACAATGTTACCCTTCTGCTGTCATTTTTGTTGTTGTTGCTGTTACTGAGTGGAGCACCTTTTACCCTGGGTAGTGGAACTGCTGCTCTTAGTGGTCTAGCTAATGTTTGCTATTGGAGTGTCATTTAAATTCATTGGACTTTTTTTTTTAAATCTCTCCAGCAAATGACCCACGGAGGAAACAATTTTTTTTTTTTACACAGGGAAAGACAATGCTGTTTTTTATGTATTTGTATGCAGTGTTTCAAGTTGTTTTCAGAAAATAAAACATGACTACACTCCATACAATCTTAGCAGTCAGGCCAGAGGATAGAGACTGATGGTAGAACGTAACCGTCCTCATTCTTGTCTGTGATTGTTTATGCAAGCCATTGTGCATGTACCGTATGTATGTATGCATGCATGTGCTTATTAACTCCTGCCAGTTAGATTCCTCGAAAGCATGTTTTGACCTGAAAACTGCATTGTTAAGCCATATTTTGATGTGCATATTTTTATGTCAATATTACTGTGGGGTTTTTTAACCATGTGTGGCATTTGGCCACAGTTTCTTTTCTTTTTTTTATTCACATAAGTCTTGTTTTTAACAAAATAAAAATCTCCATGCTTGTTTATGCCTTTTCGTGTGCATGCAAGAAAATCTTTATGGTTTTTAAGTCATCTATTTCTCATTTTACCTTACAGAAAATGGGTAATAATGCTTGATGCTTGCAGAGCTTTGTGCCAACCTTTTTGTTCTCTCCATTCATGCAGCTCCATTTGTTTTGCAATTATTTTCTCTCATATATCAACAAGTCTGTCCTTCACAAGGTTTTCTAATGCTGTGTTTTTAGCCTACTTTCTTCTTTTATCTCTTTGGATTATTGTTGTCAAGCTCATCTCCCTGAGGTCACTGTGTTGTACCAGGCAGACCTTTTCCGCCCTCAGCAAAAGAAAGAACTTGTTTTGCTGGTTCTGACAAAAAGGAAATCGAATCCTGGGGTTTGTCTTTGTCATGTATTGCAAAGGGAAGAAGCAGTGCACAAAATCAGTCTTATCCTGAAATTTGGGTCAAATGAATGGAACTATATAAACCTATAATGTATATTTTAAGATGTACATCCGTCTTAAAAAGTTTGCCCTTTAGACAACAGTTCCGTTGTTGCAGCTGCCAACTAAGACATCTGTAATTATAATGTGCATCAAAGATGAAAAACAAATGTGAGCACTTCACAAATGTATTGTCATCACCTTTATAACAGCACAGAATAAGACATAGCTGCACTAGGATCAAAAGAATTATTCTAAATTCTTGAAACAATGATTTGTACTGAAAATAGGTTAAACGATTTCTTATTTGTAGAAATGTTGAGTAGAAAAATCTGCTCAACAAAGCCCAGTAAACTACATACAAAGCAAGGAATCTGAATTATTCTGCCAAATGTTGAGCTTTTAGTGTTTGTGGTGTGTTGTAGTTGCCCTGTTTAACCCCGTTTCCTCAGGCTGTCTGCCCCCGCCAGCACATTCCTGTTTTACCTGTATGAGGTGTCATGCAAAAGCTCACTGTTTCACAACTAGCATACCACTGGCTAGGGCGAATCAAGAGGACTTGTTCTATATAAAATCTAGCCTTCAGATTAAAAGTAAACTCAGACTTTTTTTTAGGATCGTGGATTTCTTCCACTTACTTTTGTGCATGAAAAAAGGCTCAGTTTAAATTAACTTTTGAATGCGTCTGTGTGATTATAGTTTCTCAGATTAAACATGTAACTTGCACTATTTTCCATAAGAGGGAGACAAAATATATAGTGTCACGCTTAGCATGTGTGGTCATAATAAAAACATTAAAGGGGGGGGTTACTTTCCTAACCATATTCCTCAGTTTGTCTATCTTTGTGTAAAGTTGTACAGTTTTCACATGATTATAAAGCGATATGCAACACTGACAGTTAACTTCGGCTTCAACACAATCTGGTAAAACAAGAAGAACACTGCATGAATCAGATGTGGTTTCTTAGAAAGAGTTGTATGCAATACTACGATGACTGGAGGAAGAAACTGTCATAAATATATTTTCAGTTTATGTATGCATTATTGAAGCTACACCACATATTTGGCTATTGAAAGAACTTTTGAAACCTATAATCACCAAGATTTTTTGTGTTTAGAGATACCTCTTGATTCAGTTTTTACACGTTTCCATGGAATTCACATTTGCTATCTTTGGAAACCCTGGCGTCTTACAAGAATTTAAAATAATGGGGCTTGAGCAATACTTGGCTGGTAGTAATAATGGACCTGTCTGGGGTGACATTTAGCTCATCATCCCCTCTCTCTCTCCTCACATTCCTGTCATCTATAGAGGCAATAAAACCCCTAAAAAATAAGCTGTACCTGTCAAATGTAGGAATGAGTGTCTGTCAGGTAATACCTGGTACATCAAAATTGTGGCTTACTGTGAGTCTTTTTAAAAGATTGAGACAGAACTTCACTATTACGTTCATGTACAAAAATATATTTATTTGAAATGTTCTGTAAATGCGGACTTATTTGCAGAAATAGAAACAGAAAAGATCTCCAACACAAGATACAACTGTGGGTAAAGCCTGTCTTTATGTGGAAAGTCCACTTCAGTGGATAAAAGATTTTCAGACTAGGCTAAAGTGACCTGAGCTTCAGTATAAATGTAAGTCATAGTCTCATGTTCACCAATTCATATTTTTTGTCGGCTATCACAAGAGCAGTCCACTGTCAGGAATTCCTTCATCTCATGAGTACACATTGCTTGGGTTGGTCAACAAAAAGGTCTGCATCACCAATGTTGAAAACATTGGATTCAACTTTCTCCAGGACAGTTACATGAAGTCCTCCTAGCCTCTACTATCGGCAGAAGAGCATGTCGACCAACAGCTCCAGCAGATCCGCCTGGCCTATCACGGGCCGGAAGAAGAGTTCAGTGATGAGGCTGGGTGTGATGCTTTGCAGCATGGAGGCTGTGAGGAGGATTCGAGCAAAGCGCTCCTGGTCCCCTGGGTGAAGGAGCTGGACCACCTCGCTGAGGGCATGCTGAGCCTCCTGTTGCAAGCCTTCAACAAACAGAGCTGCCTTTAAATCTGGGACATCTGTTGAATGTAAAGACAAGACATTAGATACTGTATGATGCAGTTTTTTGCAGTGTTCTTTCAGCAGTGATTGAAAATGTACTCCTGAGAGTTAAGTGTTTTTATTTTATTTTTTATAACAGACAACGTCAGATCAGATAAATACATACCTGGATTAAATAGTGTGGTCCCTTTGAGGTATGCATATTCCTTTGGACTCAAATCCAAACTCCAAAACTTTTTGAGGCAGGACTTGAGTTTGCTGGCACCGGCCATGGTGGGCTGCTCCCTCTCCATCTCAGGGTTCTCCTGACGGTTTAGGAGAATCTTTTTCAGCATGCTGTCAGAAGGTGTGTCCATCACCTCAAAGTCCATACGCTCCTGGGCCAGACCCAAGATGAAGAGCGGTGCCCAGCAGCTTTTGAGAAGTGCGAACTGGTCCTTTGGTGGCATCTGGTTAAACGCAGGTAAGTTCTTCATGAAATAGACAGTTTTAACTAGAACTGCTGACGCTTCTTTGCAGATCTCAGATGGCCTTTTCAAGCATACTGTCCGTCGCAGTTCACAGGTGCATCCATGAGTCATGGAATTGTAGTTGAAGCAGTTTTGGCTTGGTTTGCTGTTATCCATTTGGCTCAGGATGTTGTAGAGGATAGGATTCGAAAGCCTGTCGCTGTTAGCTGCACAATGACACCCGTTATCCATTTTTAAAGGTCGCAGAGATCTATGTAGTCAAATGTAAGAGACCTCTCACAGTATGGGCTCTGCAAGAGCTTGCGAGTACTACTGCTGCTCCCTCCAGTGTCCCCGTATTTATGAGGCCAACCCACCCTGCTAAGTGGACCTTGACTTGTCAATACACTCTCTGTGAAAAACAACCATGAGCTCTGCCAGGTGACTGATGGAATAACCCTGGGAAACCGATAAGCTTTTCTCAATGAAAAGGAGCTCGAGGAGTAACGCCTGGATATCAAGAGGGTTGGGCCTTATCTCGTAACCAGAGTCATTAACCCAGGCAGTACCAAGCTACCAAGGACTGATGAGGTTATCAGCCCCACACCGTGTCCCTACACCTGGAGAACTAGAAAGGAGCGAAAGTAGATCAGGGTCATTGCCCTATAAGTTAAGTCCATGAGGTGTAGCAACTACATTTATCTCATTGTAACCCTGGAACAGGAATGACATTTTTTAAACCTAAAACTGCCCAATCAATGATTTCAAACCTAATTGAATATTTTACCTGATTTACAATAAAAAAATATTGCATCAAGGTTATTACAATTTATCCTGAAGGGGACATGAGTGTGTGTCCCAAATGTAATGGCAGTTCACCCAATAGTGTTTGAGACATTTCACAAAAAAACACAACCTCATTGTGGTACTAAAGGAAATGTCAGTGGATCCACAAAATTAGTAGGATTTATCCTCTCAGGAACATTAGTCTGTACATAATCTCATGGAATCCATCCAATAGTTGTTGGGATATTTCCAACTGGACCAAAGTGGTAGAAAAAAGTATGTACAGTATGCACTATAAAAACTGAAGTAAAAATGGAGTGGCTGGCTGGCTGATAAACAGATTGACATCACTGAAGATTGTCCGTTTAGTTATTAAAAACCCAGTGCTTTGGCAGGTCCTCAGTTGCGTTTATGTAATGTTTCTCACAGTGAGACAGATAGAGCTGTTTTTATTGTGAAACAATAAAACTTGGCCAAGAAAATTTAAGGAAGTCCAGTTTATGGCGTCTGTAACAGGCGGTACAATGTTCCACTTGGCATTTAAATGTGTTGACCTTAATTTTCCCCCGTGCCTGGCACAGAGGCTGGAGACTGATAAGATAATTGCTTTATTGTTGTCACAAATAAACAAACTTCTCATTTTCAATGACAGGCTACTATGGATAATTAACCAACTACCAATATTCACCACATTATATAGTGACAGCCAGGTGACAGGTGACCAGCCTGGTTCAGATCTTCCTCTAGAACTTCCATGATGATGGTTTCAGGCTTCTTGGCTTGTGCAGCAGGTGTCCCCACAGAAGTAAAGAGCATAATATGTTGTTCACCTAAAGGATTATTAGAAACACCTGTTAAATTTCTCGTTAATGCAATTATCTAATCAACCAATCACATGGCAGCTGCTTCGATGCATTTAGGGGTGTGGTCCAGGTCAGGACAATCTCCTGAACTCCAAACTGAATGTCAGAATGGGAAAGAAAGGTGATCTAAGCAACTTTGAGCGTGGCATGGTTGTTGGTGCGAGACGGGCTAGTCTGAGTATTTCACAATCTGCTCATTTACTGGGATTTTCACGCACAACCATTTCTAGGGTTTACAAAGAATGGTCTGAAAAAGGAAAAACATCCAGTATGCAGCAGTCCTGTGGGCGAAAATGCCTTGTTGATGCTAGAGGTCAGAGGAGAATGGGCCGACTGATTCAAGCTGATAGAAGATCAAGTTTGACTCAAATAATCACCCGTTACTACCGAGGTATGCAGCAAAGCATTTGTGAAGCCACAACACGCACAACCTTGAGGCGGATGGGCTACACCAGCAGAAGACCCCACCTGGTACCACTTATCTCCACTAAAAATAGGAAAATGAGGCTACAATTTGCACAAGCTCACCAATATTGGACAGTTGAATACTGGAAAAATGTTGCCTGGTCTGATGAGTCTCGATTTCTGTTGAGACATTCAGATGGTAGAGTCATAATTTGGCGTAAACAGAATGAGAACATGGATCCGTCATGCCTTGTTACCACTGAGCAGGCTGCTTATGGTGATGTAATGGTGTGGGGGATGTTTTCTTGGCACACTTTAGTCCCCTTAGTACCAATTGGGCATTGTTTAAATGCCACAGCCTACCTGAGCATTGTTTCTGACCATGTCCATCCCTTTATGACCACCATGTACCCATCCTCTGATGGCTACTTCCAGCAGGATAATGCACCATGTCACAAAGCTCGAATCATTTCAAATTGGTTTCTTGAACATGACAGTGAGTTCACTGTACTAAAATGGCCCCCACAGTCACCAGATCTCAACCCAATAGAACATCTTTGGGATGTGGTGGAACGGGAGCTTTGTGCCCTGGATGTGCATCCCACAAATCTTCATCAATTGCAAGATGCTATCCTATCAATATGGGCCAATATTTCTGAAGAATGCTTCCAGCACCTTGTTGAATCAATGCCACGAAGAATTAGGCAGTTCTAAAGGCGAAAGGGGGTCAAACACGGCATTAATATGGTGTTCCTAATAATCCTTTAGGTGAGTGTGTATATATATATATATATATATATATATATATATATATATATATATATATATATATATATATATATATATATAGATTACAAGCCAGACACTAGTGGCAGCACCAGTCACGGAGTGTTTGTTTTCCTTCATCAGTCTCTTTACTCATCCCTTCAAAGAATACTCCATAGGTTTCATGGCCTCATTTTCTTTCCTGGAGTGATCTCATTATGATATACTATAGCGATTATTCATGTGAGGCGTGACATGTCTAAATCATAATGGGCCTCTCAGCCTCGAATGCATGATGAAACACATTATGGTATCTTCGAGAATGTGATCCTTTCAGCAAAGTAACCTGTAATGCACTAAGAAAGCCCTCAGCCTGCTTCATGAAGCAGCCTGACAGTTGTAAATGCTTGTGATAAGGCTTGTGTTTATAGAGGTTAGGAGCAGGCAGAGACGGACACGGAGGACAGAGGCTTATCTCCTCCAAGACAGTAAAAATAGAATTGCCTTCATATTCTTCTATAAGTGGAAGAACTGCTGTATTTCGAGATCAAGCAAGTGAAACAGTCTGATGAAGAGGTCTGATGTCTGATGATGTAAGGCCGGCTCCTAAAGAATGTCCAAGCCTTTTTCTTTTAACTAAAATACAAAAATGTGTAAAGACACTTGACTGTAAGCATTAACAAGTTAAGACTGTAATAACAAATAATAGGACAGCTATTTTAAAAGAGAATTGTGTCAACATATCCACCGAACACAGATTTTCTGGTAAGGTCTTGCCCTTAATTTTAACTTCGGCTTTTCCTCTGGTTTTAGTTTTCCCAGGTCATTGAACTCTCAGTGCGTGATGAACACCATGTCTGGATCATGACAACTGACCTTGACCTACTGCTAATACAGCAGAGGCTCATCTGCCAAGGTCATTAACCCAAAGGTTATTCTTACACCATGGGGTCATTTCAATCCTTCCAAAAATTATGTGATTATCCTGGAATTTGAAATTGAGTGAATTCAGTTCAAATGTATACATATAGTTCTTTCTTTTCTCTTCCCTCTCACCATGGAAATAATATATGTAAATAACTTGCAATACACCATAAATGTATACGGCAGATCCAGAATGCCACACATACATTTTCAAACAATACATTTTGAATCATTTTCTTGTCTGAAAAATCATAGGAGGTCCATCTTGTCTCCTTTTACAGGCTTTTATAGCAAACTTAAACACATCAAAATGAAATATTTCAGGGTTTTGAAATGCAATTCCTCTTTCTTCTTTCTTTTCTTTCTCTGTTTTTGTTGTTGTTGCAATGACATAGCCTACTGTACTGACCGTGCTCTCATGTTGACCAGGTAGTATCTGGAAAAGCATACATAGTAAACTAACACAATGCTAAACTTCAGTATGTGCCAGCAAACAATAACCTGTTTGGTGTCTTTTGTGACAAGGTGTCATTTTATTACTGGTATATGTACTTTTGGCTCACTATTATTCATTTTTATTTTATTTTCCAGCACAAAAGATATTTGGTGCATCTGTTTGTGAGACTCTGAGTGCCTATACACATCAGGGCGCTTGCATGCGTAAGAAAGTTTTATTCTTTCAGTGTTTTAGTGTAATATTATAAACCTAAAAACAAATCGAATTTCTGACTCATCTCTAAACATGTCTGTGATCGTCTGTAATTTCCAAACATATATGATGAGGATTTGCATTTCACAAGCCAGGATGGTCATAACTAATGCACAATAAGTGTGTAATTATGTGTAAAGTGATGTCAGAGTCCAGACACCCAGGTCTAGTTTTACTGCCTGCTACTATCAAAACACAATGATAAAAACTGAGGTGAAGGCCAGAGTTAGAGTTAGCCTCTGGGTTAATGAACTCTGACTGAATGCATTTCTTGGTTTACTCTCTGAAAGAGTTTAAAAAGAATGTAATGTAAAAGACTTTAATATTTGACTTAAAAGACAGCATTTTGTCGATTGCCCTATTCAGTAAAGTCTCAGTCTTATAGCCACATTTTTGCAAAAATCAAAAATAGATATGTAAAGTTAAAAATAGAGCCAGAATGCTGTCTTTTAACCGTCATTTGAATCACATGGCTTCATTCCTCCTTTTACCATTTTAATGTTATCAAGGATGCAGAAGTGATCACTATCAACATTATGCTCCGTGAGCTAGTTATTATTTTATGTTAATAGTTTTATACCTAGCTGTCTGAGAAGAGGGATCTCTCTTAAAATGCCTGTACTGAGGGTATTTATTTTTTAGCTTGGGTTGGCTCTGACACCACTGTGACTGTAAAGCCTACTGAAGTATGCGTTTTTCTCATTTGTTCTCGTTTTTACAAACATGTAGTATAGAATTTGAACAGTTCGGCATCATACACACAAAAATAATCATTTCCAACCAGGGAACATTACAACCTTACTTATATAATAATAATAATAATAATAATAATAATAATAATAATAATACAATTTTGATATATAAAATTTAGAAAAAAAAAAAAATTCTCGGTTTTTCTAACGTCTCAGGAAGCGGAACTGACGTAATTTCTGAAAGTTCTTCCGATGACGTTTTCTGTCCAGGAAAAAAAACAATCATGGCGGACGCTGAAGCCGTAGCTCCGGTGTATTTAGCAATTAGTAACATTCCTGTTGCCTTTCACTCCGCTGACCTGAGAAATTATTTCAGTCAGTTCATAGAAAGTGGCGGGTTTCAGTGTTTTCACTACCGACATCGACCGGAGGTTCTTAGGGAGTCCGAAGTGTCCGAAAACACCGTGTGTGGTGACGGTGAAGAGGGTAGCTCCAAATCTTCGGAGAGTGACCAAGTGACAGAAAACAGCTCCGCGAAGAAGCAGCAAACGCTGAAGTCGTGCTGTTGTATCGCCTCACTTCATGCTAAAGATGCGGACAGATTCGTCAGGATGTACGCGGGGAATCACTGGATTGACTCGAAGGGGAACTGGCTGTCTAGACGTTGTGTTATTAAAAGAGTAAAGGTTTCACAAGACAAAGGTTAGTGAAACATTATATATGTGCTTCTCAAAATGTACTTGTTTTAATTTGAACTATACTATATGTCATAGTTCATATTTGAACTATGACAGGGGGACAAAGAGGTCACTCCTGGTTTGGGCACTCCATCGATTTTATAATCGCGTCATATCAGGGTCCAAAATTAACTTTTTTTTTGTCCACCAGTCAAATGGATAGTGATCGTTCAGATTTGACCAGCCACTCAATAGATTACCATTGGCATCATACTTTTTCTTGAAATCTTAAAGTGACTTGAATTAATGATTACATTAATTATCAGTGCTGCAGTTGTGTAATTTTCAATCAGGACACAAACTGATTCATAGACTAATTTCTAAGGCACAACTTTGTCTAAATGAACATTTCTCAGTTAGATAAAGAGTGTAGGAATTATGTCATCTATACCATGGCTTCTTCATGTAGGTGTTACTGCTGCTTATTACTGGAAATGTGTTTAATTGGGGTCTTTAAGTGTTATTGCAGTTTGTACATCTAATTGCTTTTTTTATTCTTTCAGATGATGGGTCATTCCCCTATAAATCAAAGTACGAGCAGCGGCACCGGGTGTCCTTAACAGAATGTTTCACAGTGGCTGACCTCAAAAGTTTATCCGAGCTGAATCCACCAGCTCTGATGCAGAATGGGAATGTGGGCACACCGGTGAAAGTGTTCCTACAGCTCATCCAATCCTGCCGACTGCCTCCGCGCCTCATCCGGAAGTTGGGCCTCACTTTCCCTAAGACCAGCTCTAATCGCCGTTACGGCAATGTACCTTTCCAGTATAAGGACAGTTGGACACTTCCAGCCACAGAGGAGACTATATTAACAGCTGCTGGACATGAAATATCAGGACCGGGCACTTTGGCTGCTCGACCCTTAGGACAGAGGCAGCTAGCTGATCACACAGAAACAACAGAGACTGATGAGCTACAGAAAGAAGAGGAGGAGGATGCACAGTCAAATGCAGATGATGTGGGTTGAAATGCATTCATATTTATTAGTATGTCAAATATAAATGCACTCGCATCTGTAGGCTGTGATATAGGGCTGGCTGAATTGTCATCGTCATCTCTTCACTGTGGTTTGACAATTATTCCTCTTGTTGGTTGTAGGATGATGACTACTGTGAGGAGTGGGAGCGCCATGAGGCTTTGCATGATGATGTAACGAGCCAGGAACGAAGCAAAGAGAGGCTGTACGAAGAGGAGATTGAGTTGAAGTGGGAGAAGGGCGGCTCAGGCCTGGTGTTCTACACTGACGCCCAGTACTGGCACAACGAAGAAGGAGGTATGTATCAAAAACGTTAATTATACAGTTTTCAACACTTAACAGAAGAAGCTCTTCATATATACCTCTTGAAGTATACAATCTTCTTCTTCTTTTTTTTTTTTTACACATGAAAAATCACATATCACCATTAGTGCTGAAACTAACGATTATTTTCATTGTCGATTAATTAGTCGATTCTTTTCTCGATTAATGGATTAGTTGTTTGGTCTATAAAATGTCCGAAAATCGTGAAAAATGTTGGATCAGTGTTTGCCAAAGCCCAAGATGACGTCCTCAAATGTCTTGTTTTATCCACAACTCAAAGATATTCAGTTTACTGTCACAGAGGAGTGAAGAATCCAGAAAATATTCACATTTAAGAAGCTGTAATCAAGAGAATTTTTACTTTATATAATCGACAAACTAATCGATTATTGATTCATCTTTGGAGCTCTCATCATCATCATCATCATCATCATCATCATCATCATCATCATCATCATAATATCTAATTGATGTTAGCCACATTAGCCAGCATGGTTATGGGAACTGAAACGATCATTTCTAGCTGGTGTTCTTTAGTTGCAATCTGACAACTTACTGTAATTGTTGTGTATTATTAAATTAAATGAAACAGCTAAATTCCACTCTACAATTATAGGCATTAAAAGACAAATGTTGATTTGAATTAGTTTTGATCTAAATTGATTCAAAGCACATTTATATGAATTTTCTTTAATCACTACTATTACTTTAAATGAAGTGTATTTGCTTGATGAAATATCGATTACATTTATGTCTCCTGTCTTTCTTTTTTAGATTTTGATGAACAAACGGCAGACGACTGGGATGTTGACATGAGTGTTTACTACGATAAAGGTATCTCAAGTTTATTTTACATCCTTGATTGACAAAGGGAACCAAACTGTGAACTATCTCTGCAGGATCAGTTTTTAACCCAACTTTTCCTCTCATAGATGGAGGTGACATGGATGCCCGTGACTATGTCCGAATGCGATATGAAAAAAGGCTGAGGGTGGGTCTTGAAGATAGATCGGGACACAGTCAGTCTATTGGCAACTTTGAGAGGTTCACAAAGGTAAGGAGGTGGCCTATCATTTGACTCCATCTTTTCTACCATAGCCTATATGAGCAAACTTCTAATGTTTTTTCTTTTTAGGGCTTTGGTCGTCGTTTGATGGAAAAGCAGGGCTGGAAGGATGGTGAAGGGTTAGGACACAGTCAGATTGGGATTCCTGACGCCCTTGAGAGTGAGGGCCAACATCCCAATTGTAAAAGAGGCTTTGGGTACGTATGAACACGAAAACGGAATCGACAAAATATAACTGCTTGCATGTTTTAGTATGCGAGTGAGTGGACACTGTTTTTAGTGCTCTCCTGATGCTAATGTATTTCTTTTCTGCAGGTATCATGGAGAGAAATTGCTCTTACATCCTGTAAAAAAGGCCAGGACAGATTTTCATATAACTACAGTGTATGATAAACCCAAAGACATCGATGGAGGTGACACCTTGCTGAGACGTCAACCAAACACTAGTATGAAGTACAGAGGCTGGCAGCCAGGTGGCAGCATTGGACCACGACGATGACTTCAATTTAAATGTTTCTTATTCATAGATTTTTTTTTACTCACATATTTGTCTCACTGTGTTATTAAAACATTTTCAAACCTTTTTTTCCCACTTGTGCTGACTTGGTCTTTTTATATGATTATGTAATATCTCAAATTGCTGACTCACTATCACACAAAAAATGGTCTTCCTATGTTAAAGCAATGCATATTTGTATGGGACTCTATGGAATGTATTAATGACGTAACGTAAGATGAAATACTATATAAAGTACTATCACAGAGATTAGTGTAGTACTCATAGAAATAAAATTCTATTTCGATGGTAGTGCCCCGTCAAATGAAAAACACGCTTTTATTTTGACATCTCGGTAACGTTACCCGGATGTAATTTAGAGTAGCTTTAGCAAATTAGCTAGAAACTATTGTACGCATGCAAACATAACCGCGGCAGACGGTAATTATTCACCAATACTTATTACATTTACAAATAAAAGTCCACAATGTCGTAATAGAAAATGTAGCTAACTCAATTAGACGTCCTGTATGGTTACAGATACACTTTTAATTGACTAGCGACAGTTAAGTTGTTTTTATTAACTTAACGTTACCCGAGTGTATTGATCACTAACGTTGTGTTTATGACGTTGTACTTATCTACTCCTGCCTAATTAACTATTGAGGTTTTGCTGTAGTAGTAAATGAATTGTTGAAAAGGCTGAACCTGCCCCCATCCTCTTACATGCCAATATCTGACACTGACTGACTAATGTGACCCTGCCAGGTATCAACCTGGATGCTGATGTGGCCCCTCTGACATCCTGGTCCCATCTAATCAGCTCTCCAGTCCCCGCGGCACTGAAACCATGTCCAGCCAGATGGGAGTAACGCCCTCCCTGCGCTTCGGCCAGGTGGTCATTGGACCCCCAGGCTCAGGAAAAACCACTTACTGTCAAGGAATGCAGGAGTTCCTTACTCGCATGGGGCGCAAGGTGGTCGTCGTGAACATGGACCCTGCCAACGAACAACTACCGTATTCCTGTGCGGTGGATATTTCAGAGCTGGTCACTCTGGACGATGTCATGGAGGGTTTGAAGCTTGGGCCCAACGGTGGGCTCCTCTACTGTATGGAGTATGTTGAAGCAAATCTGGACTGGTTAGAAAACAAGCTGAAACAGCACAGTGACTGTTATTTCTTGTTTGACTGTCCTGGACAAGTGGAGCTCTACACCCACCAAAGTTCAGTAAAGAATATATTCTCACAGCTGGCCAAGTGGAATTTCAGGGTGAGCTTGTTAAACATTCAGGGATGGGAATGATGTTATGTCCCCTGAGCCTTGATGCTTTGTCTATTCAGTCATCATGTATGTACACTGTTAACATAATGTAGATCTCATGACACTATGACTGAGTGTTTCTCGCTTCTTTAAGCTCACAGCAGTGCACCTTGTGGACTCTCACTACTGCGCTGACCCAGCCAAGTTCATCTCTGTGCTGTGTACCTCCCTGTCCACCATGCTGCACGTGGAGCTTCCACATGTCAACATCCTCTCCAAGATGGACTTGATTGAGCAGTATGGCAAACTGGGTAAGTTAAGAGCTGTTGGCTTTACCTCAAACAAAACAAATGATACCCCAGTCAAAACAATATTACACACAAAGACAGAGGATTTTGACTTCTATTTCTCAGGAATACACTGTATAACTTATTCAGAAATTGATTTATGTATGTATTTTACTCGTAATTGAATTTACCATGAAAAAAAAATAACATTTTATTCCTGTGTATTCTTGTACAGCCTTCAACCTTGACTTCTACACAGAAGTCATGGACCTGACCTATCTTCTCGATCATCTGGCTGCAGACCCCTTTTTTAAAAAATTCCACCGTCTAAATGTAAAGTTGGCAGAGGTCATACAAGATTACAGCCTCGTCTCCTTTGTGCCTCTCAATGTACAGGTATCACTATTTGCGGTTTTTAAATCATTTCTTGTTACATATTTCAAAGGATGACCCTCATTTTATAGTGACGGTGGTACATGCCAGCCAGTAGGACCTAATGTTGCTATAATGAAACTGAAATATGCTTCAGTAAAATAAAGGGGAATCACTGGTTTCCTAAAAAGGGATTAGGTGGCTTAAGCTAATATGGAGGCCACATGTACATGGCTGTCATCAATCTTCTGCATTTAAATGAATATAATTAATGAAATATAATTCATAGAAGTTGTATGGTGCACCAGTAGTTATTTCAGGAATGTAATATAACATATTTTCACTAACAGCTCAGGTTGTGTGCATGCTCTGCGGCTATTTTGTAACACCGAAAACTCTATCTGACCAGGCTTTGGGTGTTGTTGCTGCAGGAAAGTTAACACAGAGCTACTGTATATTGCACTTAGCTACACACAAAGCTCACTTAAAAAATAAATAAATAAATAGGTTATTGCTCAGTGAATACCAAATGTCAAGTCTGCTTTGAGCTTAATCCAAAATCAAACTTGGCATATATACAGAAATGAAGCCTTGAAGGCTCAGTTTCTGTGTGGCACAGAATAACTGACTGAAAGATTATAAGTGCTTTTTCAGAGCAAGACATTTTTACATATAAAGACTAGAGATTAACTATGTTTTGACTGAAAGCAATTTTGACACCAAATATTAATTTGTCTCATGGTATATATATTTATTTTCTGTGGAATGATGTGAGGCCACAGAGATGTTGAGTGGACAGCATAATAAGAATTCCTTCATTTTATTCTTGTATATGGGTCGTGAAAGGCTTTAGTACCCACAAAACATCCATACTGAGTAGAACTGGCCCAAACATGTTAAAATCCAACATTAACTGTGCAAAAATGGCATATTTCATTGTTCCAACAGGTAAATCATAAATCATTTTTAGCATTTGAAATCGAGCACTGGATCAATTTTCTGCAGATGGATTGGACTGTTAAAAGGGAATAGGCTGTCTGCACACTATATTAGTTCCCTGGCATTATTTTTTCATGGAGACTGATGTGATCCTGTGTGTACGGAGACAGGAGTCTAGACCACTGTGCCATTACTGCATATGGGACTAGTCATTTCTACATGTTGCGGATTGGCGCTCTTGTCTCCATCATGGTGAAAGCGCAGCCTTGATGCATGTCGGTGTTTTCTACCCTGTTCACATTAAACAGCCACTGGTTACCATAGTTACCAATGGTACTTAAACACAGCAAATTTAAAAGGCACAAAACACTTTTAAACCCTGAGAAGGACATCGAGTAAGTTTGGGATTTGATGGCTTTGCATGTCTAGCTTATCTCGAAATACTAAACCTTGATAACCTCCAAGGCTGAACAGGCTGCACTGCCACATTTCCAAGAGAGTTTCAAAATCTTTGTGAGTCTGCCTGTATGTTGCTCATGCAATAGATCTGCCCGGTAGGAAAAAATAAGTAGGAAAAGAGAATGAGGACATATGAAACAAATCAAATCTAACACTGACTTGTGATGTGATTTTATGCCTGATTCAGATCAGAAACCAGAAATACAATTACCTTTTAAACAGCACGTTATCAGGGTTTCAGTGAGAGTTTTTTTCAGCAAATATTTTGCAACTATGTGGTTTTGAGTGAATTTCTATAGAGGAAACCACCTGATCTCAAATGCTTCTCTTTTCTGTGTCCAGGACAGAGAGAGCATGATTCAGGTCTTACGAGCAGTGGACAAAGCCAACGGCTACTGCTTTGGAGACCTAGAGGAGAGGAATCTGCAGGCCATGATGTCAGCTGCTGTGGGGGCAGACTTCCAGTTTGACTCGTATCCTTTTTCTAGTCACGATAGTGACTAACTGTGACTCATCTGGTTTGAAATCTTACCTTAAGATTTACGGGAGGTGGCTGATGACTGAATACCCTGGTGTTTATAATGACTTTGGATGAATTATGTAACCTGAATCTTACAATATACATTTTAAAGTATGTTTATTTTTACATGTTTTCCTTAACAGTACTCCAGTACTCTTGGAGTGCAAGAGCGGTATGTTGAAACCAGTGGAAAGACTGTGGAGGAGGAAATGCTGGATCTGTAAATTGAAAAGCCCAAATAACAGGACAAAACTGGTTGCCTTTTTAGCATCACTATACCAGGGGAGTCTTGGCAACATCCATCTCACTTGGCCTGAATTCTGAGCCTCTCTACAAACGCAGTGGAGAGATAGGAACTACATTTGGGCGCTGAAGATGCTTCAAGGTTGCACCACACCTCATAAAAATCACGATGAGGACGACTGAAGGGAGTAAATGCAGAGCTTTTCTTCAGTCGTCGTTGTGAGTGGTGTGATTTATTGTATTTTTCCACAAGGAAATCTTCAATAAATGCCAATACATTTTCTTAAAATGTATCACATGTAAGGGCCCTCATTTAGGTTTTGTTTTGTTAGATGTTGATTGTTCCATATTTTTGTGAACACTCAGGTAAAATGTCCATGGGCAAATCATATTCATACTGAAACAATAAAGTAACTGCAGTTAATATAAACATTGTGGTGTGTCTTCTACGGGAAAGAATTAACTGAAAATAAAAGACTCATGTTGGTACTCCCTGCTGCTTATTTGAGATTATTGGTGCATAAATTAAGTCACTAAAGAGTGTCCTGTGTTTTAATTGGAGAAGTGTGGCAAAGACTATACAGAAGACTTGGACTTTCCTCACGTGTACCCTCCTGCCAATGTGCATATCGTATATGAGTGAGGAGTACGTCTGACAAGAACATACAGAGAACAGACAGCGTATTTCCCATGAAATGCAGTGGAATATAATGGAACCTGACAATCGGCAGTCCCTTTAGAAATGCAAATGCATTTTTGAGTGTGTGTGTGTGTGTGTGTGTGTGTGTGTGTGTGTGTGTGTGTGTGTGTGTGTGTGCGCGCGCGCAGTGGATGGATAAATATTAACACGAGCAATACATATTTTATGGTTATAGAACACATTGTAATATTCTTATCCGTCGGTCAAATAGACCAATTTGATTTCTAAGTTTTAAGAAGTATTTGGGTGTCTGAACAAATAATATAATACTATGTATAGTATAGATGATACTGCTATGTTTTTATTATTATGACAGAATACATTTCCAGAGCTTTCTGTTAAGTACAAATGGGTATTGTGCAACATGCTGGGTAAAATCCAATAAATCTATAGAAATCATGGGATACTTAGTAATAACATAACTGCATAATGTCCATGAAGCAATTTTTAACAACGACGAGGTGAATCAAAAACATCGCCAACACATCAGAAGTAGTTATGACTTTGACCAAAAGCGAGTCCTTGTATGTTAAGCCTTTTGTCCAGCAGATGGCACATGAGCTTGCAAATCCTCCTCCCAGATCCACAAAGCTCTGCTCCAACTTTTCCCCACAGCCAGAGCAGAAAAATTAAGTCAGGCGGGGAGAGGAAGCTACATTAAATCTGTTTCTGCACAACTGGCCCTGTGTCTGGTCTCTCGGATGGAAGACCCTCTGTCTTTCTAAAAGCAACTAAAACTCTCTTTTTTAACTCGAAGGAGATTACTTTCCCCACCCCTGCTGTTGTACTATTTCATTACTGTAAAACCCAGTTTAAAACCCAACATCCGCATTACAAATGTATACATCCAACATTAAAACTTAAAAGTCTAGACAGCCCTCATACACACATATTCAACACGAGGCTTCGTATGAGTGCATGTGCTTCTCATGCATCGTTGTACTCAGTCTAAAATAAAATGTGATCCACTTTGCGAGCTCGCACTGATGTGGGAAATCACATTAACCCTATGTGGTATGATGTGGCTGTGGAATTATATGTGCCTGCAATGCACTCTGCTCTCCGTGCATTAGGGGGGTGTGTCAGGCAGAATGTTAAATTGTGTTCCGATGTTTGTACATGTGATCAAGTATGCCTTTTCACTGGTACTTCCTGCCGCCCCCCCTCCCCATAAGCCCCCTAGAGGTAGATGTATGTGTGTGTGTGTGTGTGTGTGTGTGAGAGAGAGAGAGAGAGAGAGAGAGAGTGTGTGTGTGTGTGTGTGTGTGTGTGTGTGTGTGTGTGTGTGTGTGTGCACGCATGTGTGTGTCGAGAGAAAAGAAACCGAAAGGCAACCTCGTCCTACACCCTATACACCCACAATCTGAATTTTAATCAATACCTATTAAACGCCTCGTAAACCTAAACATACATTTTCATTTCATTCTTTTAAGTAAAAAAAAACAACTCCCTTATCCTAGCACATACACTTCTCATTACCACCTCTTCTCAATGCCGTGTGCACACACCCTGTGCGTTTTGTTTATGCCAAAAATGTCTGCTTCATTTGACCAAGGAGAGGAGGGGGACACATGCTCCATTTTTCTAATTGTTGGGAGACTTTGAAACTGTTCATGCATCCTCTGTCTGGTAGATAAGGTTTGGGGTTTTTTTTCTGTACGGCGCAGGGTGAGAGAGAGAGCTGGAGCCTGTGTGTGTGTGTGTGTACCCATCCCCCCACACTCAGCAGAGGAGTGTTTCTGCTGGAGTGAGAGACAGACAGAGAGGAGAGGGGGTGGTAGAGGACAGCAGAGCAGGCAGGCAGGCAGGGGAGGGAATAAGAGGGAATGTGCATTGGTAGTCTCGTTTGCTGCAAGGCTTCCTCCTTCTACTCTGGAAAAACCTGTGTGTTGCCTTTGCTTGCCTAAATACCACTTAGAAACACTGGTGGGAATTAACTAAAAACAACTGTGTCCAAAGGCAGATTTCTGAGCTGAATGTATAAATATGACTATTACTACTCCTTTTTTTTCCCAAGTAAGTGTGAATGTGTGCAAGCTAGGCTAAATGTACTAGTTTCTGTATATCTTACAGTGTGTGCAGTACAGCTCACTCACATCTGTGCAAGCACACATGTACTTGAAAAATTATATATTTCATGAATTAATTAGTTCCCCCCAGCACTGATCACTCATGAAATTCACCATGCATATGAATATGTTTTGTAATACATAACCTCATCGTCGGTTGTTTAAAACTATATAGTTCTTATATGTTGGTAACACAATATTAGTGAGTTGTGTGGACATTAGACTTTCATCACTCTTCATGTGGAGAAAATATTCCATCTATGGGAGGAAAAGACAATGTGACCGTAAGAAAAAGTCCAGTCCTCATTGGGGTTTCCAGTCCATGTTTTGCAGCCATCTGTGCGGCTCAGTAAAATGGCTGTATCTAGCGGAGCCTCGTGTTGGTTGGGTTTGCTCCCTGCCTCTACCCGGGCTCAGTAACACAACTCCCACAACAATTTCTGTCGCTTTTTAACGCATTGTATGGAGCTTCCATCATATTTCTTACCCATTTACGGAACCGGAACCGGGATGGCAGCCGGATTCGGTCCGGTATAAGGGGTGGGAATGAATCGGCACAAGGATAAATGGTTATAAACAATTATTTATATTCAATGCTAGCTTTTGATTGTGACTGACTCGCCGAGAGAGGGAGAGAGAGGTGGGGGGGTATATCATGGCCGCTCAGGTCGCCAGCGCCGCCACTCTTAACACTAGCCCGCCTTCCGAACTCAAAAAACCGGATCGAGACAACAAGGAGGAGTCGGTACCGGGGGAGAAGCAGTTAGACAAAAAGCAGCCGGGCTTGGATAGCGGATCGCCGGGCCGGGGAGATCTGCAGGACGGGGCCGACGGTGGAAATGCAGGGGGAGGAGGGGAACCTGAGATGAAGAACGGGAATGGGAACCCGCCCAGGGCTAACAATAATAACCAGAATGACTCTGTCGGACCGGAGGGAAATAACCATCCTGGGTTGGTGCATCACCACGGCACGGCGTTTCCTCCACCTTCGTACGGATATAGTCAGCACTACGGTCGGGCCCCTTTTCATCAACATGGCGGACAACAAAGCCCTGGCATGGCAGCTGCTGCGGGTCCGGTCGTGCAGTCGAGCAACATGATGGACCCATATCAACCTAATTCACACGAGCATGGCTTTTCAAACCACCAGTTTAACAATTACAACCCATTCCCGAACAGGACTCCATATCCCGGCCAAGCATACGCCATGAACTCCCCTCGCAGTACCCAGGCGCCGACAGCTGGGGGGCAGCCAGCTAACGTTAAGCAGCAGCCACCAGCAGGAGGACCCACGGCGATGGCTGGATCTTACAGTAACCAGAGATATAATATTGGAAACCCACAACCTACATCCACACCGACACTCAACAAGCTCCTAACCTCCCCCAGCGCAACGCGGGGTTATCCAAACTACCCGTCTAACGACTACAGTAGCCAAGAAGGAGCTAATAAGGGACCAGCAGACATGGGCAGTAGCGGTCTGTATGGAGGGAGCAATCCGGGTTGGCAACAAAGAAGCCATCACCCGTCGCCTATGAGCCCGGGAAGTGCCGGGCAGCCGCTAGTTAGAAACCAGGTAAAGTCACATTATTACAGGCACATGATGTGGGCTTTAGCACGTCTCCTTCCCTCCTCCTAGCTAGTTCACAACGTAGCAGGCCAGCCATTGTCTGCTACTAGTTCGCAAAGACTCTAAAATGGCTGCCTCTCATGTGTTTTTTCCTTTACACTAGGTCGTTAAGTAATTGTTGTTTTTAATATATCGATAAAGGTTTGTATCAATACAAGAGTGCCGCTTGAAGAAAATATAAGTTGTTGAAACGATGTAAGGACGTTGAGAGAGCCAAGAAGGCCCGACTTTGAAAAGGGGCGAAAATGCTCACCGAAGAGCAGCGGCTCGTTTTTTCTCTGATAGCTTCTCTACGCGTATTATACTTTGAATTTACTATGTATTATGTTATAAAGGTGTCTAATTATGCGGGTTTGTATAGAGTAACTTGTTCACACACACATTAGTTTGTGATAGTTGCTTATACAGTCACGTTTAATGTTTTTCTGCCCGATAAGCTGTAATTTTGTGGCTACGACGGAAGGAATGTGTTGCATGCCGAATCAGCCTTTCACGGTTAGTTAAATGGCTCGTGTAGGTTCAGTTAAAATCACTTACAATGTCATGTAAGATGTCAGGGCAGGATGTACATTTATTACATTTTGATTATATATTTATTACATGAATTTCCCTGTGCTGAAAAGCTACTGGGCTTCCCATGCATGTTGTCTGTAAACAGTCAGCTCAGCCATGAATGAGTGACTGCAGATTGCAGTTTGCACTGGGATTTGAATTGTGGAGGTAAAATCCTGCTGTCAAAGCCAGGAGATAGTTGGTCTTTGGTTGACATGCTAGCTGAAATCTGATTGGCTCCTCATCCCATGCTCATGTCCATTTCTAATTACATGTGCTGCAAGGCAACAGTTGCTGATAAGAACACGCAGCATTTATTCATTACAGGGTCACCAGAGGTATTGCTGTTTCACTCCTCTTCTCTGCTCCACTTTCAACAAAACGTGTAGTGTTGGAGCAATTGGGACATGGATAATATATGGTTTTATATTTTTGATTTGATCTTTTGGCAAATATTTCCATAAATGAGGAAAAAAAACCGTATTAGCTGTTAGTTCTAACATGCATGCAGCATGGTTTATCATCAAAGAACCAGTCCTGTCCTATACTTTGTAGCTTGATTGCTAGTTTATGAACATGTATGTAACTGCACCCTGCATTATTGTGTGATAGGTAGAGTGTCTGTGTTTACCTTTTATCTATCATTACGGTTTTCTTGTTTTTTGATTTACATACCACCTTATTTGTAATCTTTGGTGTTACCTACATAAATTATTACCTGATAAACATCTCTGTATTATAACTCATAAGACAGTAGCGAAAGGCAAATGACCCCTGCCTGTGAGGATGTGTGTGTGTGTGTGTGTGTGTGTGTGTTGCTGCTGTATCTGGCATGCTACAGAAGTTTGACTGTGTGACTGCAAAGAAATCCCCAATCCTCCCCCCAAGCCAATCAGAAGGCAGTCCACCATCTCTCACTGGCCAAGGGAGTTTCCTCTCTGTCTTATGCAGATTAGCCATGTGCTGCTCTTATTTATTTCACTTCATTATCTTGGTTCTGCAAAATGTCACATAAGGCATTTTGCATGCTATTTGTAAATGGCCATTGTTAAGCCGAGGACACTCTTCTCAGCAAAGTTCAAATGTGGGAATTCACTTCATGTAATGGAAGGTGATACTTTCAGTTTTCTAGTGGATAATCTTTCGTTGAAATGGTCTTAAAATTCCCAACCTTTGAATGCTAAATATTTTTGGTGGAGGTGATATATTAATTGGATCCTGTTGTGCATTTTTTTTTCACTCTCTCCTGCTGTTGTGAAGGTAGTACTTCATTCATTTCTGGTGTCATACATCCAGAGCCAAACTGCCTTCTCTGGGGGGGAAAAACTACTTGGACCAGGCTCAAAACAGGAGCACAGCTGGGATATGTTTAAGATTGGGCAGCCTGCCCTCCATTTGAAAGTAGATATATATAGCTCTGTTGACTTCCGAAACTATGGCAAACTGAGGTGAAAAAAAAATCAGGGTAATGACCGTGGGAAATAAGGTGAAAAAAGCACAATTTCTTCATTCATCAAAGTTTTGTTTTTACACTTTTAGTTCTGCGAAAGTTGCACATTGCAGAAAGGTATTTTATGGACACACTGTGATGGTCAATTAACCTATGCAGTTTCGTTGTTGACTTAATGTATTTTCTTGTGTTCTTACCATGCCCAGCCACCTGGTCCTATTGACCCAATGGCAAAAATGAGAGGTCAACCATACGGAGCAGGCAGTCCATACAATCAGCAGGCGCCGCAGGGACCTCCCACAGGTCCACAACAGGGATCCGGTTACCCTGGCCAGGGTTATGGCCCTCCAGGTCCTCAGCGATTCCCAGTAGGAATGCAAGGACGTACCCCTGGAAGCATGGGTAGCATGTCGTATGGTCCACAGGTATTTCACATGATTTATCTTATTCAGAAATAAGTCCTCAGCGTCTTCATTCTCTCAGTATCATTGCTTTTTCCCCAGTCGTTTTTCAAGTCTTATGTGTTTGTGTACTCTGTGTAGATGGGATCTTATGGACAGCAGGGACCAGGAGGATATGGCTCTCAGGGCCAGGCACCATATTACAGCCAGCCTGGCCAGGCTCCTCACCCAAGCCAGCAGCAAACCCCCTACTCCCAGCCCCCATCAGTGCAACCGGGTGGCCAGACACCTTACCCAGGGCAAACCCACCCTCCGCCGACGTCTGCTCCACACAACCAGGGAGCACAACCCTATCAACAGCCCCACATGCCCCCACAGTCCCAGGGGCAACTGCCAGGCCCATCCCAAGGGCCTCCACAGTCTCAGCCCCCTTATTCCCAAACCTCAGCCCCACAATCTGGCCAGTCTCTCTACGCCCAACAGCAGGGTACTCCCAATCAGGCCCCACAGCCGCCAAGTTCCCAGGAACCCGCTGGACCACAGGGCCAGTCCAACTACCCAGGATCCACACAGGGGCCTCAGCAGCCCCCCTCGCAGCAACAGCAGGCACAGCCTCCACAGCAGCCACCGGGACACAGCCAACACCCACAGGGCCAGCCTGCAGCATACCCGCAGAACCCCCAGCAGCCGCAACAGCAGCAAGCACAACAGTCACCTTATCAGCGCTTTCCTCCTCCACAACAGCAGGTACCACCCTCGGTCTAGGATCGTAGTCTTCATACTTAATTATCTTACTGTGTTCACATGCATGCTTTCCTCTAACTCTTGCAGTATACATAAGCTTGTGTTCTGATGTCTTTAAGGAGGTATCCCAGGACTCATTTCAATCCAGCGCCCCTCCATCCACCCAGCCTAAAACTGGCCCAGAGGACAGTCAAGGCCGCCCCTCCAGCCTTCCGGTCAGTTTTGCTTTTCATCCTCGTGTAAGCGGGCTAGTTTCTATTTGTGTCTTGTAGTTTTTATTACACAGGACATATTAATTTGACTACTTATACCTATAAATATATGACAACATGAGGCTTATTACATTTAAAATTCCTGCATGTTGGTGTTGCTGTGCTTTCCGTCCCTTGATGATTTTAGACTTTGTGTGCTTCTGCTGCGCGTTAGTGGTTGTTGAGTGTAAATGGGTAAATCTAAGATGAATACAAGTGAGCTTGTTTGTGTATTGAAATCACATGGCAAGGCTGCTGCTACATGCTGACTCAGCTCGCATCCTACTAACCTCGGTAACCATGACAACCCCTGGCACTAATGTTATCTTTTCCTTTGAAAAAGATAAATAAGGACAAGGGCCTCTAGGTGTGTGTGTGTGCCTGGCGTAGCTAAACAGAAGGAATTGCAACATGCTAATACTACAGTCAGCGTATGAAATAAACATTACAGTACTATAAAAACGCATGCTTCATCTGTTAAAAAAAAAATAAAAGACTGTCAAAATGGACAAGAGCTGAAACTTCTGAAGTTGTAAATTGTAATTTTCACTTTTTCTTTAATATACAATGTTTTTTGACTCTACTTCTGCTTTTCCTGTACGCGTTTTCAGGACCTGTCAGGGTCCATCGATGACCTGCCTACAGGTGCAGAGGGTGCCCTGAGTCCCGGTGTGAGCACGTCAGGTGTGTCGAGCAGCCAGGGTGAGCAGAGTAACCAGGCTCAGTCGCCCTTCTCTCCTCACACGTCTCCCCACCTGCCAGGCATCCGAGGGCCTTCACCTTCGCCAGCTGGCTCCCCTGCCAGCGCTAGCACACCCCGCACAGGACCGCTGTCGCCCGCCAACATGCCAGGTAGGCTGATCCCTCACACACTGAAATGAGACATATGATCAGTAGCACAATTTTGACAACCTTTGTGTTGATTTTGCATTACAAGAGACAAATGCACCTCATAGCAACCTAAATTCTATCATTACATTCTCAAATTCTGTCTACATATTTGATGGAGAGCACTTACAAGAACATTTTTAAGTGTCTTTTAAGTTAGAAGAACATAGTTCTGCACACTGTGACGATAGCATGCACTCTCTTCTTTTTAAAACTTTTTTTGAAGCTATAATACCAATACCATATTTGTGTTGCTTGGTTTTCTTATTGGCGTAACTACGTTTCTCAAATGGTATCTTGCAAAGGGTTGATATTGTGACATGCTTTCATGTCATGCGTTTATGTCCACCCATAAAATTGATACACTTTTTAAAAAAAAACCTTTTTAGGCCAAATACATCTTTAGAACATAAATACTACTTAACTTCATACTCAAAATGGTGCCTGGCAAGGAGCTAATGGGATACACATTATTTATTTAGAATTGGAAATCAGTGTTTTTCCTCAATTGGAATAACCATGGTAGCTACATTATAACACCAATGGCTTAATTAACTTAAATACTATTGTTTAGTGACCCAGATGCCTCCCAGGCCATCAAGTGTGCAGTCAGATGGGAGTCTACACCCTGCAATGAGCCAGTCTCCTATGGCCCAGGACAGAGGTATGCTGCAGTCTAAACGCGAAGTGGTCATGGATTAATATGTCAAGAGTTTTTGCCGTAGCATCGGTGTCTGAGCACTGTCTCCTTCCTCTGCCCTCTTGCAGGGTTTATGCAGAGAAACCCTCAGATGCCTTATGGCTCCCCCCAGTCAGCCTCTGCACTGTCGCCACGCCAGTCTTCAGGGGGACAGATGCATCCTGGGATGGGTCCATATCAGCAGAACAACTCCATGGGTGGCTATGGACAGCAGGGAGGACAATATGGCCCCCAAGGTGTGAACTTTCAAATTGCCTCTTGATGGTTATACTTGAAGAAAGAGCTTTATGTAGTTTGGAAATTCTGTCCTGTTGTTGTAAAAAGATCAATTGTAAAATGGCCTTTTAGAGGTGGAATTTGTAAGGCTTAAGTTGTCATTTCTAAAGGTTTTCCACTTAATTTTTTATCTATTCATGAAGTTTTCTCATGCATTTCCCATTAGACAAACCTATGGAATATATCTCCCCTGCCTCATAGGAATACCATGCTATCGTTGGTCCCTCCCTCTGACTCTGTTGCAGCTATTTATAGCTGTGAGGCAGAGAGTCAGCTGACGTAACAGAGCCTCCTGTCAGTAGAGCTGAGACTGTGACGAAGGCTTGTTGCTCAGGGTGCATAGCTCTCTCTGCTAGCACACTGTAGGGAAAAAAAGTCTGCCTCACACAGCTCTTAAGGAAAATACTCTGTCATAGCTATAACACTTTAATTTTAATGTTGAACACAAATAAACTTCTCAGCGATTTTTATTTAATTATTTTTTTACAGACCAGTATACAAAAACGGCCAAGGGATTTCTTTACCCGATTATGTTTTGTTATAATGTCATCCTTAGGTTATCCCCGTCAACCGGGCTATGGCAACATGCCCAACGCAAACTACACTGGGCCAGGCATAGGTCCAATGAACTCCATGGCAGGACAGGGTGCGGGGCCGCCATATTCTGGCATGCCCCCAGGAAGGATGCCTCCTAATCAAATGGGGGCACGTCCCTACGGCCCCAATATGGGTCCAAATATGGGGCCCAACATGGGTCCAAACATCCCTCCCAACATGGGCAACATGCCACCCCAGGTAGGCTCAGGAATGTGTCCTCCTCCAGGCATGAACAGAAAGCCCCAGGACCCCGTAGCCATGCAGCACCCTGCCACCAACTCCATGCACAACAGGTTGGTTTATGATCGATACTCAAGTGCCGACCTTTATTTCCTTCACACAAGACTTCCGATTGTCTTCTCACTTATGCTTAAATATGAGGTACCTGTACCATACTTTGTCACTTTTATGAATACGAGATGCTCATTTATTTTCCGTTCTGTCCAGGATGCCTGGTTACCCCAACATGTCTCCAGGCATGATAGGCTCCGGCCCACCCTATGGCCCTCCCATGAACAACATGCCTGGAATGATGAACACTCAAGGTGGATCACCTTTTCCTATGGGGCCAAACATGGCCAATAACTCAAGTGGTAAGTTGTAGGGATGACTGCGCCTATTATTCTCTTTTTGGTGGCAATTTTAACAGCTAATTGCAATACCCATCATTGTGTCTAGGGATGGCCCCCAGTCCAGAGGTGAACAATAAGATGAATAACAAAGTAGATGGGAGTGGAACGCCCAAGCCAGAGCCCAAATCTAAGGTAACCTGTCTAGTACATATTGTAACAACAGTACTTTTGAAATACTTTGAAAGTCAAAGGTCTTCTGTTCGTGCATCTGTAAAAGTTGTACTCTGTTTTTAAAAAATGTTTTTATTTTTCTTGCACGATACAGAAGTCCAACTCTTCCACCACAACCAATGAAAAGATAACCCGTCTGTATGAGTTAGGACCAGAGCCGGACAGGAAGATGTGGGTGGACCGTTATTTGGCCTTCATTGAAGAGAAAGCCATGGGCATGACCAACCTGCCCGCTGTAGGACGCAAACCCCTCGACCTCTTCCGTCTGTATATGTCAGTCAAAGAGATCGGAAGCATGGCACAGGTTAATGTGGCATTTATGTACAGTATAATAATAAAATGAGTTCATTTATTGCCTGCCCCCAATTGTAATCTCTATTCTAAGTATTTCTTCTTTGTGCGTCTCCCAGGTGAGTAAGAATAAGAAATGGCGTGATCTGGCCACTTCCCTGAATGTGGGCACATCCAGCAGTGCTGCCAGTTCTTTGAAGAAACAGTACATCCAGTGTCTGTATGCCTTTGAGTGCAAAATTGAGCGTGGTGAGGACCCTCCTCCTGAGATTTTTACAGACAACAAAAAGAACCAAGCTGCTAAGGTCCAGCCACCCTCTCCAGGTTAGAGCCGTAGTCAAGCCATTTTTTCAACTGAACATGTGTTCCAGTGCAGTTCCAATTCAGTAACCCACGTTCATGCACTTTAAAACCAACCAACATACATAACTTGCAGTGTTTGAGTGTCATTAAAGTCATGTACCATGTCTGTCTGCTCCTCTCTTATTTCGAACTGAAGCGTCCCTCTGCTCCACAGCTGGGTCAGGCTCTCTGCAGGGTCCTCAGACACCCCAGTCCACCAGCAGCTCCATGGCTGAAGGGGGGGACCTGAAACCTCCCACCCCAGCCTCCACTCCTCATACCCAGATGCCTCCCATGCCACCGGGGTCCAGGTGACTCTTGTTAAACACCTCTGACCTTTGGCCATTTGATTCTAGGCTGTAAAATATATTTTGATTGGAGAAACTAATTTATTTTTCTTTTCTTCTGTCCCTCCCACTTATCTCCTTATTTCCCCTCCCCTTCACCCCTGCTTCTCTCTAGGAGCAGCGTTAACCTGCAGGACCCCTTCTCTGAAGGAAGTGACCCTGCTTTCCCCAGGAAGAACATGACGCCCAACTCTGCCTATCAGGCTGGCATGAACACACCAGACATGCAAGGGCGCATGGGCACCTACGAACCCAACAAGGACCCCTTTGGTAACATGCGGAAAGGTGGGCACACTGAATGGACAAGAGCTGAATGGATCATGTTATTCTAAAAACTAATGTACTTACGTAATTACCCGTTCAGTTAATCCGGTTTTTAATGGGCTTTAATTCTGAATGCATTTCCAGTCGGGGAGCACTTTCTACCTGCTAACCAGGGCCCAAACAGCGGGGTGGGTGACCAACAGCAGCAGCAACCGCCACAGCAGCAGCAACCGCAGCAGCCTCCGTTTAACAGAGGACCGCCTGGGGCCATGGGCACGATGCCAATGGGGCCCAGACAGCAGTTTCCCTATGGACCAGGCTACGACAGGAGGTAAGAATCATTGAATGGAAGATGGCATTTTTCAAGGTCATTGAACATTGCTGAAAATAACCAGCAGCTATTTTTATGTTCAGTCACACCACATCAAAGTTCCTGTGCAGGTCAGGAAAAGTATCTCTAAGGCTGAATTTGTTTATTTTAATGTCAAGAAATCCATTCAGGCTCTTACACATTCAACTGTGCTTTGAGTGGATGATGTACTGTCAGGGATGGACAAGATTATTTTAATGGAAACCACAACCAAATACTAACTTCAAATTCAGTCAAGCACATCTGAAAAATTTTGCGATTTTTGTGAAGAAAAGATGAGGCTGGACTGTGCATCACGTTGCTTTCATGTCTCTGCCCATCCTGTGAGTCCACATTACTCAATATTGTTTGTATTGTTCTATTATTCATTTATTATTCATTTTACTTTGTAATGTTGCTCACTGACATGAGGGCACCGATGTCTTTGTGATAGAAGTGTCATGTGCTGAATTTGTGCTGCTCTGAATTATAAATCGCAACCAAAGTATTTAGATTGTTGTTGTGATCGTAACCGTGTTTGTTTTTTTATTTTTTTGAGCTTCTAACATAATTTGTATTCTGTGTGTAGCAAAATATGCAGAGAAAAACACTTACCATGTGTATTGTTCTTCTTCTCAGGTCGGAGCAAGGAATGGGCCCAGAGGGCAACATGGGATCCGGTGCTCCTCAGCCAAACCCTATGATACCTGCCAATGCCGACACTGGGATGTATTCGCCAAATCGCTTCCCACCACAGCAGCCACGGTCAGTGCACTTATTTGCGAAGCTTCTTGGTTTTAAAGCTACTGTCAATGGAAACTACTAAATATTCATATAAAAGAGACACATTGCTTTCAGGTCAGTTCTTCAGTGGTGTCAAAAGACAACCATTTCATCCTGTTGTACAATGATGTTGGACACAATGTATTTTAACATTATTTTGATATTATCTTGACAAATTAACATTAATTAATTCACATTAGAATTTTGTCTCTTTGAATCTTCACAGCTCTTTGGTTTGGGCTTGTTGTATGTGATGTGAGCACAGTTTCGTTGATTTGAAATGTGTGAATCCCTTTTTTAAATTTTCTGGTGTTATTTACCAACTAGTAAGCAGTATTTATATTCAGCATTTACATTTTGCCTTTATATTTAATAATGTTATAGATTGAACAAAAAGTAATTTGTGATGTCTTGATCACAAATTCAAAACTGAGCCAAAATGTTGACTGTGTCTAGGACAGTGGGCCATGACTTAATCCAGTGAGTTAATACGTGCATAATATTTTCATGATCGAACTGAGGATGCATAATGTTTGCAGGCATGATTCCTATGGTAATCAGTATCCTGGACAGGGAACGCCCCCTACAGGCTCCTACCCCAATCAGCAGCCTGGAATGTACCCACAACAACAACAGGTCATTGATCCATCTGCACTACACTAACTATTCTCAGTACACTTTTTTTTTTTTTTTTTTGGGATTTAGTGTGTATTTTTGTCTTTGAGTGAGCTGCTATCATATATTAGATTTTGTTTTGAAGAGGCAGCTGTTTTGAACCCATGTTTTGAACTGAAATGGTGTGAAATAATTCTCTCTCTCTCTCTCTGAACTTTTTGATGTGTAGAGTTACAAGCGTCCTGTGGAAGGGGGTTATCCTCCATCAAAACGCCATGAGACGGAGTACAGCGGGCCCTTCCATGGTGGACAGCAACCACCACCGCAGCAACAGCCAGGAGGTACCTCTGCACCCTCTTCAGGACAGCAGGAGTACAATCAGTACAGCGGCAGTGGACCCTACCCCGGCTCTGATCGCCGTCCACCTGGCCCAGGCAATCAGTTTCCCTTTCCCTTTGGTCGTGAACGTATGCCGGTAGCGACGGGGCCCAACGCTCAGCCCAACATGCCCCCTCAGATGATGCAGTCAGGTCCTGAGGGACCTCAGGGAGGTATGTGGCAGGGACCGCGAGACTTGAACTATCAGAACTACCCCAGCCGGCAAGGTGGCCCTGGGGGCCCACCCCAGGGATCCGGCTACCCTGGCATGAACCGCTCAGAGGAGATGATGTCATCAGAACAGCGCATGAATCATGATGGACAGTGGGGGGGTCAGATGGGCCCGCGGCAGCCTCCTTATGGTCCAGCAGGGCCTGGCCAACCTATGCCTCGTTCAGTACAGCCCAACTACCAGCCCCTTCAGGGTGTGCAGAACCACATTCCACAGGTGTCCAGCCCGGCCTCTATGCCCCGCCCCATGGATAGCAGGACATCACCTAGTAAATCTCCCTATATGCACGGAGTAATGAAGATGCAGAAGGCTGGCCCTCCAGTGCCTGCGTCTCACATAGTGCCACCTCCAGTGCAGTCGCCTCTAATAAGGCGAGACATGCCTTTTCCCCCGGGCTCTATAGAAGCTTCACATCCTGTCCTGAAACCACGTCGGAGACTCACAGTGAAAGATATCGGTATGACTAAAGATTATGAATATTGAACTTCTTTATTATTGACAGCACTGCCTAATGCTGCTTAGTCCAGCTATATTGTTCTCAATTGTTTCTTACAGTGTACCAATTGTGTTTTTCATCTTGGCTTTTTAGGAACCCCCGAGGCCTGGAGAGTTATGATGTCATTAAAGTCTGGTTTATTGGCTGAGAGTACGTGGGCCTTAGATACCATCAACATTCTCCTGTATGATGACAACAGTATTTCCACCTTTGATCTCAACACGGTGAGACTTAACACTGAGCCCTTAATGATGGTTTATAACTGCACTCTATGCGTAGTGATCATGTTTAATATGTTCTATATCTATGTTCTTTCTTCAGTTGCCTGGCCTACTAGAGTTGGTGGTTGAGTATTTCAGACGCTGCCTCATTGAAATCTTTGGTATTCTTCGGGAGTATGAGGTGGGAGATCCTGGCCAGAGGACACTACTTGATCCTGATGCCTTGAAACAACACTGGGACAGCGCAGAAGAAGAGGAACAACGGGCTGAGGACATGGAACAAGAGGAAGGAGATGATGATGAAGAAGAGGAGGAACGAGAAACGGAGGGGCCAGCTCGTGTGAAGGAGGAGGAGGAGGAGCAGGAGCAGTGCTCTGAGTCTCGGGGTCGAGAGGAGAAAACAGAAGATGAGGAGAGGAAGAGCAAGGGTTCTTCATCTGAACAGACGGGCTCATCGCAATCCTTAGCTGCCAATGAGAGACCCAAACAGGCCAGCAAGTTTGACAAGTTTCCTCTAAAGGTGGTACGAAAGAGAGATCCATTTGCGACTGGCAAATCAAATAATCACGGCAAACTGCAAGAGTTTGACAGTGGGTTACTTCATTGGAGCGCTGGAGGCGGAGACTCAACAGACCACATCCAGACTCACTTTGAACCACGCAAAGACTTCTTGGAACCACGAGAACGAGTATCTGTGCCCTCAAATTTGCTGAAGCAACGAGTCCTAGAAGTGTCACTGGAAAATTGTTTGCCAGCTGAGGAAGAGAAAAGGAAGAATGAAGATGAAGAAGAAAGGCCAAAGGAGACATCTTCCTCAGAGAAGGCCAGCTCCTCACTCAGCAGTGAGGAGGAGAGGAAAACAGATTCTGAGACAAAGACAGTTGAGAAAGTTGCTAAAAGTCACCAGGAGAATAATAGACCTATTCCTTTCCCCGGCAGTGTTTTAACCCAGCAGGCACAGCAGACTGGCACCATCCTGGAGGATGAGCCTCACAGTAAAGACGAGGGGCCGCTCGTTGCACTGGCTAACTGGCAGGATTCCTTAGCCCGCCGCTGCATTTGTGTCTCCAATATAATCCGCAGCCTCTCCTTTGTGCCAGGCAATGACCACGAGATGTCCAAACATCCAGGGCTACTGCTGCTACTGGGACGCCTGATCCTGCTCCACCACAGGCACCCTGAGCGCAAACAAGCTCCGCTCACCTACGAGAAAGATGAGGACTCGGACGAGGGAATGGGCCAAAGGGATGAATGGTGGTGGGATTGCTTGGAGCTCCTGAGGGAGAACACACTGGTCACTTTGGCGAACATCTCAGGCCAACTGGACCTCTCCATTTACCCAGAGAGCATCTGCTTGCCTCTGTTGGATGGTCTTCTCCACTGGGCTGTCTGCCCATCAGCAGAGGCCCAGGACCCCTTCCCCACCCTCGGCCCCCACAGTGCTTTGTCACCTCAGAGACTGGTCCTGGAGACGCTAAGCAAGCTAAGCATTCAAGATAACAATGTGGACCTCATCTTGGCCACTCCGCCATTCAGTCGGTTGGAGAAGCTATATGGGAACCTTGTGCGGCTAATCGGAGACAGGAAGGTTGCTGTCTGCAGGGAGATGGCCGTGGTCCTACTGGCCAACCTGGCCCAGGGTGATACTGTGGCAGCCAGAGCAATCGCTGTTCAGAAAGGCAGTGTGGGCAACCTGCTGGGCTTCCTAGAGGATAGTCTGGCTGCCACACAGCTTCAGCAGAGCCAGAGCTCTCTACTACACTTACAGGGGATGCACTTCGAGCCCACAAGCCCGGACATGATGCGGCGAGCTGCCCGGGCTCTGCACGCCTTAGCCAAGGTGGAGGAGAACCACTCAGAGTTCACACTACAAGAGTCCCGACTCCTCGACCTTTCAGTGTCTCCCCTAATGAACTCGCTGGTTTCTCATGTTATCTGTGATGTACTCTTTTTGATTGGCCAGTCATGACAGCTGTAGGGAGCCGTGGCTCCACTTTTTGGGGGTTTTATCCCTAATCCCCTCTTCCCTGGAAACCTGGCTTGTGTGTGTAACAGGGCAAGGAAAGTTCAAGTGACTGTCTTTAATTTATGAAAATCCTTCGGACTCCATTCTCTGAGCCCTCCCCAGGCCGTCCTTGCTCGAGGAGGGTCATCACTGAGTTGTGGTGGATTACAAACCAGAGAGAGGCCCACAAAGTGACACTACTTGCAACATGAATGGCAACTGGATGACACAGAGCAGAGCACCACGGTTGGGAGACTGTTCTGCACTTGGGGGGGGGAAAGTACTTTTTAATAAAGATAAATAAATGAATAAATAAATAAATAGCTGAAAAACAAAAACTGTAACCAAAGTTGCTGTCTCGTTTACAGTGAGTTTGGGAGACACAGTGTGCCCTAGCTCTCCCCTCGAGGGCACAATGAGTCTGTAACTGGTTGACGTTCAGAGGTGAAGCAGACTGACAAGTGGCCTACTGGTTATAGTTGCTGTAGTTGGATTTTCACCAGTCAGCCCGACAGTAGACTAAGTGCTGTCAATAGACACCTTCACCGGGGAGGCCTGTGCAGTGTGCAGTAGATTGTAGGACATTTTCTGTACCGTACTGCTCTTGAGTGTAAGCATTCTGTAACACACGGTTCACACAGAAGCAGAAGATGCAGCTCTTTAGAGTTTTGAGGTCATTTTAGTTTGGTGTTAAACAAAATGGCTTTCTTCCCCAAAGTATCAAGAACCTACAACACCCTTACCTCCTCTTATCCCTTGATTGTATGAATACCCTTATGAAAAGAAATCGCCTCTTAGGACTGGTTTTCAACTTCAAATACAGCTTTGCTGTGGTGTATATATATAATGTTGTACATTACACTTCCTTTCTCTGTGTGTCTCTGTCTGTGTCACTATTCTCACACTTGTTCTTGGTGAGGGATTGAGGCTGACATATGAGTTTGGTCTGTGACCTCCAGTCCCCGCTGATTTAGACCCACGCCTCTGGTCTCTCCACAGCTCCGTAGTACAGCAGACACGACTCAAACCTGTTATATCCTGGTACAACAAAATAAACTAGATGAAGTACACATTTGACAATTTTTCTTCAGTCATGGATTCTGCATATTTGTATTTCAGACTATGTAGCTAAGACAACATGTAAATTCCTCCCTTTCCCTTTTTTGGCTCAATGAATATCATTTATTCAGTATGAAATCTTTATACTATATGTTCCACGTGGTAAGAATAAATGTACATTAAATCTTCGTAAGCTGTTTGATGGTTTTGTTCTTTTGGATTAGTGACCTCTTCTGGACAAACAATTCAAACTAATGTGCAAATTCACACAATTGGGTTCAAAAGAATTTCTGAAATACACGCTTCTTCACCTCAGTGCTCAGGAAACTTGTAGGAAACATGGTCTTAATTGGTTGACTCAACTGTTGACATGGAAATGCATTAGCTATATTACTGTTTAGAGTCGAACACTATATGATATAAAGCCTGAAGGAGGGGACAACACACAGGCTGTCCCTGAATGAACTTAATATTTATCCAAACCGCATTATGCTAGATTAAATCTCAACATTTTAGCTTATACCTTCATCAGGAGCCAAACTGGGTAAAAAAAACACTATACATCAGATATCAGAGGAACAAGAAAATCACTAGTATACGCACATTTTATGTGCGTACTTAAAAGGCATGTGTAAAAAGAGTTGCCATACATTCAAGCCAATCTAACTTATTACACTAAAAAGACAGGAAACAATCTTACATGTTTTGAATGAAGGATAACCTACTTGCACCACTTAAAACAGTCCATTAAGCGGTTTCGCGCCCCGCCTGCTGGAGAGAATAAATATTTCACTCTTCACGTGACCAAAAGAAAGCAAGAGACACGACCATAGACTCTAAAAGGACACGACCTTATTTTTTAAAGTCTATGGACACGACGTTACAGAAAAGCTGATTATAACTGGTTATAAAACGTAAGTCAATACAGGCTAAACTATCATTGATATTATTTTGCTACACTTATGCTATTAAAACATAAACCATTGTGCATGTAGCAGAAACTATATGGGTTCTCCTCATCTGGGCTCATGAACCTTTATTTTGAAATGAGTTCGGTTACACCGGAAGTGAAAACTTCCATTCGAAACGAAGCAGAGCTGCTGCAGTATTGAGGATGTGAGGACAAAGATTGCACCTGAAAAAAACCCGAAAACAAACGCTGATTGACGACGGGTATCGGTCTAATAAAATTAGTGTTTACCTTCACCTAAATTTATAAAACCAATGAAAACGCGAAACTTCCAGAATCTCATTCGCCGAGTAATTTGTCCTAGCTAGCAATGTTTTATAGACAACATGACGAATCCAGCAGTGACTGTCTCGTAGCAGCGACAATGCTCAGGCCTGTCATAACCGTCTTTTTCAGATTTTCACCGTCACACGTCAATGACTATGGATGTCAGAGCAGTTCTGGAGTTTGCCACAGTTACAAGGGGTCTGTCGTTGTTCTTGCAGGTACGTTTTTATCAAAGTTGGATGTGAATGTTACAATGTGCTAATCTCGTTTCCCCATTTTATAGCTATACTGTTTCTCAACAGTTAAAACCCTCATTCCCTCTGATGTTGAAGTCACCTTGGCAATTATGTTTCTGTGGGGTAAAGTTAGCTAGTGAGTGGCGCTCAGGGAAGTACTGTACACCTGTGTGCTTTGTTTCTCTGTACAGCAAAACTGTTCATGATGGCATGATTTATTTTAATGTTAAATATGTCTCCTCAGGCTGTCTTCAATGCTGTCATCCCAGACCATGATGCTGATGCGTTCAGACCCCCACGGACAGAGGAGCCTCTGTACTTGGACTCCGCAGTGGAGTGGTTGCTGGGTGGCCTCTCTCACTGGGATGCCGAGCACTTCCTCTTCATTGCTGAGAGAGGATACCTTTATGAGCACAACTTTGCTTTCTTCCCCCTCTTTCCCGTCATCCTCCGAGGGCTGGCCGAGACGCTGCTGTGGCCCCTGAGCAACTGGCTGAGTGTGCGGGGGCGTTTGCTGGTGGCTGTGGCTCTGGGGAACAGTGCCCTCTTTCTGCTGAGTGTGGTCGCCTTGTATGCGCTCAGTAGGATAGTTCTTCAGGACAGGCGTCTTGCTCTGCTCTCCAGCCTGCTGTACTGCATCACACCTGCCAATGTTTTCATGACTGCTGGATACTCCGAGAGCCTGTTTGCTGCGCTCACATTTGGTGGTCTGTTCCTCCTGGAGAAAGGATTCACCTTCCGAGCCTGCCTGGCTCTCAGTATAGCCACTGCAGCACGATCTAATGGACTTGTTAACATAGGATTTCTACTCTATCTTCCATCACTGCACGCTATTTCCCAAATTCGTGTTTATCGAACAACGACAAAAGGCCACAGTAAAGTCTTCCATTATATCTGGGCCATCATCCGTCTCCTGCTTACCTCCCTCTTGGGAACTGCAATTATTGCCCTTCCCTTCTTTGCTTTCCAGTACTACGGGTATAGGACGTTTTGCACACCATCTGTCTCCTTGGAACGGATCCCCCCTGCTCTTCTGTCGCTGTCTGAACTAAAGGGCTACCGGGTTCCAGATGAAAACGGTCCACCGCCCCTCTGGTGCATGAGACCTCTCCCCCTGCTTTATTCTCATATCCAGGATGTTTATTGGGATGTGGGCTTCCTCCGCTACTTTGAGCTAAAGCAGATACCGAACTTTATTCTGGCTCTACCTATGGCTACCCTCGGCATAATGGCAGCTTATGCATATTTTCAAGCCAATCCAGAACTGTGTCTGAGACTCGGACTTTGGGAGACAGATGCAAGTAAACGACTTGACAAACCTACACCAGGATTGTTCAATCCCAGAGTGTTTGTGTATGTTGTACATTCAACAGTACTTCTGGTGTTTGGAACATTGTGCATGCATGTGCAGGTAAGTCAGTGATATAATCACCTTCTTGTGGAATGTTTTAATATGTCTGGGTGTGAGGACCAACTGTTGATTTCCACTCATTCCCATTTTTAATCTGCATTTTTAGGTTCTAACCAGATTCATGGCGTCCTCATCTCCCGTGCCCTTCTGGATAAGTGCACACCTGCTTCTCCTCAATGAACCACTTCTTCATCGAAGAAAGACATCAAATCCCAATGTACAGCTACAGACACATTCCAGAAATGGATGCAAGCACACACCTCAAAACCCCATCATTGCACTTCTGCCACACTTTAAAACCTGTTCCCCTACCACACAGAGCATCCTGGGATACTTCCTCTTTTACTGGGTGCTGGGCCTGGCACTGCATTGTAACTTCTTGCCATGGACATGACTTAAGACATTACTCTGAACTTGCAATGCAATATCTCTATTTAGGACTGGGCTATACATCATGTTTAAATCATATATCGTAACACACACACACACACACACACACACACAGACCATTTTTGTTTCGGCACTAATTGTTGAAAATGAAATCACTAACTTCAATTTGGGTAAATAAATGCAATGCAAAAAAAAGTAAAAGTACTTATTATATTTATGTCGCCCTGTCCTACATTGAACTTATTGACATGACTACATTTTTTATGCAGATTTATTCATGCAATACTCAACTAATTTGACTTGATTTTTAAAAATGAACAAACTCAAATGTACAATACTGCTTGAAACTTTATTGAACACTGTTTAGCTGTAAATATTGGGAAGACTATGGTTGTACTTGAAAACCATAGTCTTGAAAAAGAAACATTTTTTTGTTTATTGCTGAGGTCCTGCTGAAGTATAACATTTTATTTACTCTACTTTAATATTGCATGTTTCGAAGAATTATTCCAAGTTATAGTTTGGGATTTTTGAATGTGAATGAAAAAAATAAAGATTTTGTTGCTGTTTAAGGGTCCTCAATTTAGTTTTATTTCCATATAGAAGTAATCCTTTTTTTGAGGCACTAATGTAAAACTGCTATATTGTGTTTTGTTGTAAAGAACATTGGCTACCAAAGTTGCACTGGCAAGTTTACCCTTGAATTAAATATTAAACTAAATGTGATAAATCTAAACAACGTGTATGTATGTAAACTATTTTTGTTGACTTCCTTCATGGTTTATTTTACTGCACAGACATGTCTCAAGTTATCTCTGATGCTTGCAGACATATCTTTAAAACCACTAGAGGTTGCTGTTACTCTTAAAACTATTGAGTGCACCATCTAACCTCATCCAAAAAACAAAATAATTTATCTGGAGCCCTTGGTGATTTGCAGTTTCCATGTAGTCAAAGCGAGAGTTTTGACAAAAACTGATACAATATGTGTATTCTTTGTCAGTGACAAAGAAAAATGAACTGGAACAGTTACCACTCAGGGTGTTTCTCTAGGGAATAATGCAATACATGTAAGATGTTATAGCATTACATTGTTTGGCCTGTATGAAATGTTTTGAATATTAACAATTATCCCTGGGTCATAGGCGTAAAAAAATAAGAGCCCAAGTGGTAGCTATAATTTCACATCCATTAAACATAGTCTAATTGTGCTATGACAAACAACTCAATGAACTCAAGTCTTCTTAGCAGAACAATGTTGGAAACACACTGAATAATGTCACAGTTATGAACACTGAACACTGGCCTTGGAGTCAAACAGTGAGAATATCACCTGTTAATTATCACAGGTCCAGAAAACACTCAACATGATAACATGGGCATTGTTGCCCATTAAGTCATCATTCTCAGCAGCTAATGGTTGCTTGGTAGAAAGTTGGGCTTATTAAAGGTTCTTGAGAATTAATCCATGCAGAGACACAAACATTCAGACTGTAGATCTCACTTTACAGTTATGAAAAAAAGATGAGTATTTCAATATCTAAAACACATTTTGACTAGTAGCCTACAAATGTAATTATGGATATCCAAAATTGGCGTTATGACTAGTAAAACAGCAATTTCAGATATCTGGAATTAAAATTAGGACTAGTAACAATTGGACTGTAGATATCTGAAATTGGAGTGTTTCCATGTAAGAATTCTATTGCAGATATGTTGATTTTGGATAGGAATAATGTTATTGTGGATATCTGAAATGTTCTTTTTGACAACTAGGCTATAGGACAAATTTAATTACGGGTTTATGCAATTAGCCTACATATCAAGTCTAGCTATTACATGTTAAAACGGCCACTTGCACTTTTTAAGGATTTAAAGACAGGCCTATCTATCATTTAGTTTTGACTAATACAATCAAAGTTATAAATAGCCTATCTTGAAATACAATTACTACAGTAAGATTTGTATTGAATATCTTTAACTAACGTTACCATTCCATTAACGTTTACCATTCCGACTAGTGAGAATATAATTTTGACTAAGAAAAGTGCTATTATGGATATCTAAATTGTGATTACAGATAGAAGTGTGGTTCGATTAAGTGTTAAAACCATTATGAAACATAGCTATAAAGAGGTTAAAACGGCTTGCTATTAGGCGTATACGTGCATACGTCAACATCCACCTCGTGACGTACATTAGCTGACGGCAACAAAAAAAAAAGGAAATGTGTAGCTAGCGTTACTGCCGCAAAGAGCTTGAGCCGAAGCTCGTCTGTTGGTGTTGGATATTTGATAATAGGCTATTTAATATAACCAAAGGAGTACTAATATTTATGAATGGCTTTAATTTAACTAGCTACCAAAGATGCTAGTTAACCTTGAATCTACTCGGGAACTGATTCAACTCGTAAAACAGTGCTAAAGAGAAGAATGCCTTTGCTGGTTCGCTAGCTAGCTAGCGTTAGCTTTCAGGATGTGCAGCTGAACGCTAACCGAACAGGCTAAATATCAACGTACAATGACTGCATCTTGAGAGTACCGTCTCTCGAAAACGCGGCGAGAAAGGAGTGTTTTGTGTGTGCCTTTAGCTACCTCCGAACAGTGTCGATACTGTTTACATGATGAAGAACTGCGAGTATCAGCAGATTGATCCGCGGGCGCTGTCGGTGTCGCCCTCGTCCGCACAGAACCACACCGAGAAGAAAGTGCAGCGGTCGCGGAGGAAATGGGAAGTGTTCCCAGGAAAGAACACGTTTTTCTGCGATGGACGGATCATCCTGGCCAGACAGAGCGGTGTCCTTCCTCTGACACTGGGCCTTATTGTTGTCACGTGTGGCCTTTTCTTTGCATTCGAGTGAGTAACTAGAAATGGCCTTCTTTCCAGTGAGACCTGAATGTAATATGAAAGGTCTTTTCTGATGTACACATTTGTTTCTTGTATTATACATTGTTTTGTGACAACATACTTAGGGATTAAAGGTGTTTTTAAATACAGGTCAGACAGAACAAACTTCTCGTTTTCTTTTACAGTTGCCCATTCCTGGTAGAGCATCTGACCGTCTTTATACCTGTGATTGGTGGGGTGCTTTGTGTGTTTGTGCTCATCTCCCTGCTGAGAACCAGCTTTACAGACCCAGGCATCTTACCTAGGGCCACCCCAGATGAAGCAGCAGACATAGAGAAGCAGATAGGTAAGACACACCCTGGAGTTGTGTACTTGCTGTGGGACAGATGGGTTAAAAGAGCTTTGCCATATGGGGAATCTCTGAAGGTTGTGTGTGTTGTTGAACTACATATCAAGACCTAAGCAGCTTACTATATCATGGCTGAAGAGTACAAAAGCCTGACATAGCTTTATTTGTGTTTATTTATTCCGTACTATACAATTTGAGTGCTTATTGGGTGAACTACTTTGATCAAATGTGCAAATCTCATTAAATCTCTCCCCTTGTACATTTCTATTTCAAGATACCTCAGGATCCTCTACGTATCGCCCCCCTCCGCGAACCAAGGAGATCCTCATCAACCAGCAGGTGGTAAAGCTCAAATACTGCTTCACTTGTAAAATGTTCCGCCCTCCTCGGACCTCCCACTGCAGCCTGTGTGACAACTGTGTGGGTAAGGATGTGGTGGGAAGTTACCACTTATTCCAGCTGCACTAATTAAACTTAACAACTTAATATCATTGCCAAGAGGAACATACCATACTGCTTGGCTGGCAGGTTTCCATTAGTTTTCTTAATGCAGCGCACCTTCCAATGTTAATCTACTGATCTGTGTCTTGAATGTACAATGCTGAAATATAATACAATCAAAAAGATACAACTAGAAAACCATACTCTTACCTCTTAGACATAAAGTGGGTGGCCTTAAAAACATTAGTTCATCATTTGGCGAGACAGAGTAAACTGGTCTTTGCAGGTTGAGACTTCAGAGAGCCCCTTTTAGCAGCCTCAAAGGTCTGTCCTGTTAATGGATAGGTTCACTGTTTTATTTTTTTTATTTTATTTTTTTTATAAACATTCCTCATTCATACATGTATGTAAATATGTATCGTTTGTGCTTGCTGTAATAATTTGTCCTCTCTATGTTGGCTGTTAAAAGATCTCTTCCTAACCTGCTTCCAATGGAACAAATGCGTGACAAAATCCACAGACCTCGTTCAGTGCAAAGAAACTGAAGCCAGTATGATGCTTCAGCAGTCTGAGTTAATCAAACCCAGTATGTTTCTTACAAAATTAAAGTAGTTTTACTACAAAGTTCCATCTTTGTGTTTCCACCGACAGCGTTTACTTGCTGGCCTGTGGTGGAGGGATAATAACTATTTAATAATTTCATACTTAAAGTCTGTGACTGTGGAAGATGCCCACTTTTAGTCTAACTCAGACTCCTGAAGTCTCACTGATAATATTAGCTATACTGTGGAATCTGTTTTTGCACAGAATGAGAACTGTGGATTTTGTCCCCCAATTGCTTACATTAGAATTACATTAGGAAGGACTCTTTTTTTTATTTTTTATGGGCCAGTATGAACAGGTGGAACGATTACAGCTGAATGTTTGTGAACCTATTCTTTAACTGGAACAGGAAAATTCTAATTTGATGAAATGGCCATATTAATTCCAGTTTAGGAGTGATTGTGTTTTATAATTAATATAGGTTAGGTATTAAGTCTTACTACTATTATACTTTAAAACTACTATAAACAAAGCCTCTAATCTTTTTTGTACACGGTTTTTTCACCCTCAGAACGATTTGACCACCACTGCCCGTGGGTGGGGAACTGTGTGGGCAAACGCAATTACCGCTTTTTCTACAGCTTCATCATCTCTCTGTCTTTTCTGACATCTTTTATATTTGGCTGTGTCATCACGCACATTACCCTGCGTAAGTATTCTCAGCGTATAAAGACACAAATGCACTCGGTACTTGTGTGATGTGACGTCCCTGTCATGTTATCAAGAACCACTGTAAGATTTCTTTTGTTTCTTTTGCTTTTCTATCCAGGTTCTCAAGAAGGTAAAAACCTTGTTCAAGCCATTCAAGAGAGCCCTGCCAGATATCCTTTGTACATCCCAAATGTTCACACAATCAACCTGTTTATGAGATCTTTTTAAATGTGCTACTCTTTTGTGTCAACAAATAACAGAAGTTGACTGTTGACAAGGCATTTCCTGCTGCTCCTCAGCCTAAGCCCACATCTAATAGGATCAGAGTGCTTTTAGGCAGATGGCTTTCCAGGAGAGGGTTTGCTGCCTCATGTTCTCATGAGATGATGTTAGTGGCTAGACAAATAGTGTGTGTGTGTGTGTGTGTGTGTGTGTGTGTGTGTGTGTGTGTGTGTGTGTGTGTGTGTGTGTGTGTGTGTGTGTGTGTGTGTGTGTGTGTGTGTGTTAGTTACTATTTAGAGGTACTTATTGGTACATTACATTATTGGTAATAGTGATATTATCATGCCTTAACTCTTCCTTGTGCACTGTGGTGGAATTGGTGATTTGTTTCTTCTCCATCTGGTCTATTATGGGCCTCTCAGGCTTCCATACGTACTTAGTAGCCTCCAACCTCACAACAAATGAAGACGTAAGTACTCGTGCCCGTATATGGTATGATACAGTTCAGTTCATGATTGTTAAAATTGACTTTATTCACTAACTGACAGCTTACTTTATGTATTCACTGTGCAGATAAAGGGCTCCTGGTCAAGTAAAAGGTGTGCAGAGGATTCTGGGAACCCGTACAGTTACAACAGTATTATAACCAACTGCTGTGCGACGTTATGTGGCCCCATGCCCCCAAGGTGAGTAAAGATGTCCCCATCCCATAAGCCAGTGTTTCTCAAATGGGGGTACGTGTTAAAGTGCGGCTCGGGCAGCAATTTTCCGAGCCCGACATGCATTAAGATATTTATGTCCGAGCCCAGTTAAAATCTCATTTTTTCTCATACTAATGACACATGTACGTTTGTTTGTGTGGAAAGTCCGCTTTTATTAAGCAACAGTAGGAAGGCATTCGGAAACAGATGAGCGCATCAGCACACACGGGGCAACAAGCGCACGTTAACACAGGCGCGCACCTACGTAATAAGCTTTTTTTAAATGTAAAATGTTCAATGCCTTATCGCGCTGATGTGACCGAGCCCGACCCGAACATCATTGCTAAATATCTGTCCGAACCCGGCCCGGCCCGGCCTGCCGAGTCCCACCGAGTCCCGCCGAGCCGGGTATCCATCCTCTAGTACGTGTACCCCTAGGGGTACTTTAGAGTACTGCAGGGGGTACGTGAGATTTTTGCAAAATGCTAATTAAAAAATATGCGAGGCATATTATTTCATGAAATAATTATAATACAATAATGAATAAATTTAGTGATGAATCTAAACATTTGAAATGTAGCATTCAAATGTTTTTTTAGTTACAAGGCTGTTGATTAGTAAATCTATCGCTGTATTGTTCCTCTTTATATAGACTTCTTTTCTACCTGACCTGGTCAGGGGGTACCTGGCCAGGGGGTAACAGGTCATGTACATTCATGACAGTTACAGTGACAATGCATGTACAGTCCATGTTAGTGCATCCTAACACAATCCTCTCTTCTCTAGTCTGATTGACAGAAGAGGTTTCCTGCCTTTTGATGAGGCAATCCCTGCTGCCTCGGAGATGGAGCTGCCTCGCTTCGCAGCCAAGAATGACGCACACATGGTAGGATGAACCAGCGTGTGGTCCCTCCCAAGTCCTGACTGTCCCATAGCTCCTGTGGTGGTGGTGGTGGTGGTGGTGTTGTTGTTGTTGTTAGGCTGACCCTGTGTGCCTTCTCCACTCTGTGTCCACTCCTTCATCCTCCAGACTTCCAGCCTCAGTCCCACAAGTAGAGTTGCCGACATGCAGTACTTTGAATCTGTGCCCAGTGTTATGAAAGTTGTGCATTTAATACGTATTGTTTAATTGTGAATGGACTTTTAGTAGTAGTAGTCTCTGATTGGACTTGAACAACATTACTAGGGCTCAGCTTACGATGGCTTGGAACTGACATGCAATATAAAGCCAAATATCCACAGTAGAAATGACTAAGTTAGCTCAATTCATACGACTGAAGAGTATCACCATGCAGCATGCTGAAATAACACTGCTGTGTCACTTGTTTGAGCTTGAGAACAAAATGTCTCGGACGCCACCTTTAAAACAGTTTGGCATCATTGAGTAGTTAAGAATGCGAGAAAGTTGGTCTGGAGTTTTAAGAGTTTTTACAGCGAGAAATTTAACCATTTGTTCAGGTGATTAAGTTGCTGAGTCACCCTGTCAGACTTCTTCGGATATATATATATATATATATATATATATATATATATATATATATATATATATATATATATATATATATATATATATATCTCAGTCTGTGCTGTGGGACAGTAAATTCATTCATTGTTGCACCTTTTTGATATTTTGACTTGTATTTATGTTTGCTTACACTTTGCATTCAACATGTTGCTGTATCTACCTCCTTTGTTACTGTACTACTGGGTTTGCTTGTATGTTTTTGTGAAGGTGTATTTATACAAAGGGCTTTTTACTATAACATGCAGATGGTTTCAGATCATATTTTGTATATGAATTATCAGCACTTTATCACAGTTCATTTGTCATTCAATATGGTCCGCATATCAAAGGTCTTAGATATATTATTAGCTATATTGCTTTACTTTACCGAATCCACTTTAACTTTTTCTATTTTTACGTACATATTTTATTTACCTTAAGTGTTCTTTTTATGTGTTAAATAAACATTATTTTTCTATTTTGAGATTTTGGTCTCTGTTTTGAATTTACTTTGCCTCTTCATTTTTTTTAATTTTTTTTTCAAGTCTTCATGTTGCTGAATGCAGCTTTTAAGATGTTTTGTGAAAAGTTGTATTTTCTGAGGTTATTTTATTTTTTTTTTATTTTTTTTATTTCAGTAGGTATTGATACATATGGGTTTTATTATGAACATTTGTTTCATATGCCTGTAACGTCATTGCTAGATGGAAGATCTGACACTCAGTGTTGTACTATATCCATTCCACCCTGCTAGGAGGAGAACTGTCAGGATTTTGCTTTGTCCTGCACAGCCTGAAGGGCACTGCTGCATGTAGACGGTTGATGGTAAGAGTAGGGGTGAACGTTAAACCAATCACAACATCTCTTCGCTTGCCATTCACTCTTTTTTTTCATAACATAGTTTGTGTTAAGGTTTGAAATCGCTGTCATCTTACCAGTTATTTCTTTTTTCAAAGATAGTATTTTATTTCTTAATTTTTTTTTGCATAAACACAGTTGGGGCAGATCCTGTGATTGTGTAGTGATGGTGTGGATGGGTGCACTGGCTCACTTGTGAATGGGCATGCTTCACTACCATTCTTTTTCATCCTATTAACATTCGCTCACTCGGTATGGGATGGAGGTCGTGTTTGAAGGCTAATGGACTTACTCTTGTCCTTCGTAGTTAGATAAGTTTTTTTTACTCGTGTCAGGCGTTATTGTGCATGCATGGTGTCGCAAGCAAATACAAGTCTGCATAAATTTTATCTCCCTTTCTACTTTTATCAGAGCCAGAAGAAACGGAAAGAAGCAGCTTCTACACAGCATTTCTGTCTTTACCTGTGTTGCACTGTCTGCATCTAACTCACTTCTTTCATGCTTCTCCATTGACAATGCTGCCATCAGTGCTATCATCTCTTTCACTGTGCTTGATCTAACTAATCATTTGAAACACTTTGCCAGAATGTTCTATATGTGTTTGTGCAGCAGCTCAGCCTTTCATAACACAAACTGATGATGTGGCTCATTTTCCCTTTTCCTCTCCACACAGTGCACTCAGAGCACCAAGGATGTGTTGGAGAGGGTGGTTCACTCTTTCGACTTTCATGACCTGTGCCCCCCTGGAACCCCAAAGACCACCCCTCTGGGCCTGGAGGTTTCCAGCATGGCAGCACCTTCCACGGAACATTCACCCTCCGCTGGCTGCTCAGGCCAGCACGCCCTCCAGCCTGTGGCCGCTCCTTGCCCCCCATTCAGCAGAAGCAGCAAAAGGAGAGACTCGCTGCACTCCATCAACCCAGCCTTCCGCCTGGCTTCTCCCTCCCCGCCGCTGAGCCGCACCGCATTGATCTTAGACGATGCAACCGACATGGGCTTCAGCTCGCTACCCTGAGTCCACCCGGTAACCAGAAGAGAACAAGAGGAGTCGTAGTGCACTCAACACCACTCTGTATCACTGGTTACAAAGGACCTTTTCATAGTGGTGGTCATGCTGTGTGTTGCTGTTTGGTATCTCAAGATGTCATTCTGATAAGTTGATTAAGCATTACCTGGAGGGTTTTTATGTTCTGTGAGTTTTCTCAACAGTGTCCTACTATACTATACGTATGTGTCCTTGAGGATGAAGGTAAATCTTAGTAATACTTGGAAGCACAAAATAGAGATATTTTTTTAACACCTTTTTACTAAGACACCCAGAACATGCCTCCACACCTTCCACAGAACCTCAAGCCAAGCGTCACAGCCGCAGCGTTTAAGTTCCTGCTAATATATTATGCAACCAAGTCTTCAAATCTGGGAATAATTATGATTATAAGTATGAGTGTGGATGCAGGAAGTACAGAAATAGATTTACTGAACTGGCATGCACTGAATAGTGAGCCATTTCAGGGTTATCGACTCAAAAGTTGGCCTTATGTCACATCCTGTCACTTCCTGTCCTCTAGATCTACATCATCCAGTGTCATCAGGTGGATCAGTTTGACAGGATTCAGATGAATGAGCAATCAGAGTTTAAAGAAGGTGCAGTTTTTAATATTTGCATATCGAGGTCTTTGCTGTATTTTGTGATCGGTTGTGCATGTCTTGTGTATCAGATGCTCTTATAGGCTAAATGGCAAACATCTTTTCTTTTTGTGAGGTGTATTGCTTTAAGAGACTATCACTGAAAGAGGATACTTAGAACAGGTAAAACTGAGTGAATTTGTTAAGATATTGTTCATGTATGACTGGATACTGATGATGAAATAGCTCCTCCACATAGTTTATGATAACTATAATAGTAGTTTGTGCCACTAGGGGGCAGCATGTGAATGAGAATTACAGCCCAGTCAGAGGTCAATTTAGTAACATGAAAACCAGAAAGGAAGAAGCTAGAAGAAAGGCCTTTTATTTTTTTGTAATTGAGCATTGAAGCTGGTTATAGGTTATAGTTTGTGAGTTTGTGAAGATTCACGTTGCCGTAGTCAGTGGGTCGTTCATCTATCAGTCTGCATCAAGACCCATAGGTTTGTGTAGACATTTACAAGCAGTGCTTGTATGAACAAACTTGTTTGTATTTTGTAGGATGTAACCGTGGAATTGTAACATTTGGTCAATAAAAAATGATCACATTTGTCGATGTGGGATTTTTGTTTGGCTTTTTTTCTTTTTTGATTTCCACAAATATAAACTGACTTACCATGCAACAGCTTACTTATCGCATAGCAAAACCTTTATTTTAACTACTACGACTTCATACAGACCTATGTCGAACTATAATGTAGTACAATCGGTTATATTTGGCTTCATCCATTCTGACAGTCTCTTCATGGAAACGATGAAGAGATGCATGTTGACAGATGATCAGACAAGCAACGATCCAGCAATGAAAAGGGTCTGCAGTGAGGACAGCAGCTGGCAGATCTGAATTTGTTCATGATAAAGCTACATTTAGGTGATGGGGTAACCAAACTTTCAGTATGTACTGGTTATGTACAGTATATTATTCACCAAAAGGCAATAAAACAAAATAAGAGTCTGTAAAAAGAAATCCGCACTGAGAAGTCTTTTGGACTGTGACTTGGGAGATTTCCCCTTGAAGGTAGCAACACAAAATAAAATATCACAGTGTGGTGAATCATTTCCTTGGAATTGCTGACGACATTATGTTTATTCTGTTGTCAGGGTTATATTTTTAGGAAGCTCTTCTGCCTGTAATTATTGAAATTGAAAAATAGCCTGAAGGCCAGTGATCACAACGGATGGACCGTGGCAGCTGAGGTTAGAGTCTGACTGCACTCAGCTGTCACTTCAGTGTGCAGAAAAGTGAGAATGTTGCTTAAAGGTCCTCCAGAAGCATTTTTTCGAATGTGGCAGCTGGTGTCTCCTGTATGCTGGATTCACCTTCCAAATAGGATGCTTTGAATGTACAAGTACAATTGTATGTTTTGTCATTATCTTCTAAATGCAAAACAAGAAACTTAAAATAAAGAATAATTGTATTTGGATTGGACGCAATTTCAGTGTATTTATTTAACTTTATAATACTTTAAAAAATAATCTTATTACAATTTTACAGTTTTTAGATGGGTCGACAGATGAAACATGAAGTAAAGGAAGAAAAAGATGTGTGAAGAAACTAGTGCTAAAGCTCTGGCTTGATTCAGACAAAGGATGTCCTGGTTGCACAACAAAACAACATGTGTGTCGTAAAATACGATATTCTTAATGGGTTTCTTAAGATTTGTACGTATCTATTTTGTATGTATGTATCATTTTACTTCAAAAGACTCTTTGCTGCTGAGGCAAGTCAGTATAGCAACCTGTATATCTTAAGCTAACATAAAACAGATGGTCAGACTTTTGGCTCAATCTCGCAGAAGGGAAAAGCCAGAGCATCACTGCCTCAGCAGCTGTGTTGCATTTTGACCCCATCCCTCCATTGCCCAAAATACTAAAAATTGATTGTGGAAAAAGAGCAATCTGAAGATGAATTTAAATTAACAACATCAGCAAAGGAACCAGGTCGTCAGTGTGTAGTGGGTTTATTTCTCAGCAGTGTTGACATATGGATTATTTGAGTCCTTGCTGGCTGCAGGTGATTATGCGCTTGCTGGAGTGTATCATGCTCTTTAAACTCAACTGGTGTGGCACAGAGACACAGAAGGCCACCCAGTCAGATTTCAGAATAAGAGGATTTATTTAGAATAAATCAAAAAGGTGACTATGTTTTACATCATACAAGGGGCAGACAGACTCTTCAATATAAGTGGATTTTATGTACGAGGGCTAAGCTTCTCTTTTGAGTAGATACGTGCCATTATATAGACTTGGCCCAGACTTTATTGTCTAATGTGACACTTTTACTTGGCTGCTGCCTTCTCTTTTCTTGAAATGCAGGAGCAGTACAGTGACCGAACAGCTGGGAAAGCCACCTCTTTCACTTAAAACTAATAAATTCCAGCTCTTCTAAGAAATAATGCACTACCAATTTACCCTCTGACTGTAATCCACTCAGTGATTCATTGGGCTCGTTCCTCTTCAGCCAGCCACATTTGGCCCTGCTGTCATGTGTGCAGCCCATGGGGTGCAGCTGTGTGTCACACTCTCACAAGTCTTTTCCTCATCGCTCGCTGAGTCTGACCAGAGCTGAAGTGAAGCACCTCTGTGAACAACACAGGTGACTCACAGTCAGGGCGGCTGTCAACATCACTTGCTGCTGTGAATTTGAGAGCTAAAAGTGTGTCTCTGTGCTGGGCAGTGAAGCTGGATATAATTAACCCTGTACTGAGCAGAACCAACCAGCTGCCAGCAGGGATAGTTTGTTGCCACTGCCAGTGAAAAATGAAACAAGTTAAAATTTCTCAATCCTGGATGTTGAATTGTAACAAAACTAAACTACATACTTGTGTTTTCCTAAAAGTGGATTTATGCAACAAAGGATGTCGTTGACCTCCTAACAAGGCAGAGCCACAGTTTGCAACTCATGCATCCTTGCTGACACTAAATGCAATATAGATTTCCTCATAGACTATCCATGGCAACGGTGGCACGCCTGTGTGTGGAGTTTGGTCAGGACTTAACCATATGTTTGTGTACTGCTTTTCCAGGGAAGTCTCTGGGTGTAACAGTGTCTGTGTGAACATATGAAAAAGCCCTAAAAGCATTTCAGCACATTAAGCTCATGTAGATCAGTCCGGTGTCATTCATTGGTTGGTTTGTGTATTAGTAGTTTGTTGACCGATCCAATTTGTTTAAAGATTACAGAAGAGTCGCACTGTTGTAGAGTGCACGGTTACAGAACTGACTGTACAGCTAACTGTACATAGGTTATCAAAGGTCAATGAGATAATTGTTTTGCAACTACAGTATTACTATTGTTGTATATAAGAGTCTTGGTCTTGATATGTACTGTAGGTCTTGATTATGACCCTTTATCTTTCAAATAGTTATTAAAAACAATTTCCACTTTTCCAAGATACAATATCTGCAATATTTTGTTTTTTTAATTCAGCGTGCAGATTAGATAAGTAAAAAGACGTGACATATCCCCGGTTCTTGCAGTGGAAAAACGCTGGCTGTGTGTGGTGAAGTGGAAGGAGCTCCCCTTGGAAACCTGAATATGTGGCATGGAGCTAGATTAGTGTACCAGGGTACCACAGGGTGAGACCTTATCACAGCAACCGTTATCATGCCGACTGTTAGATAAGGCCTATAAATGATAAATGCTTTGGTTGCTGAAGGATCATTTGCCAGCATATAAATCATCACTGTTTTTGTTTTCAAAGCAACAGTGTCTTGAGTACCAACTGATTTTGAAAATAAATATGCCGATGATCGCTTTTCATGTCCACACATTACCTTTACTGTAAAACATGAAAGAAGCATCCGTTAGAAAGAAACATCTTCTGCATCAATGTTCACATTTCTCTGTAACATAAACCAGTATCTATCACTCACACTCACACCATGACAGCATAGGAATCAGTTTAAGCACAATTTTATCATTTTGAAAAATGGAAATGTGTGATCCTTTGTAGAATTGTTGTGGAAAAGAACAACTACTACAAGAGTCAGTGAAAATGACTCTTGAAAATAAATACAACTTTAAATACCTTTTGATTAAAATTGATCACTTTATATTAGTTACTTATGATGATTTTAGAAAATCTACAATAAGCACATACGATACAATGCATTGTTATATGGTAAATGAAACCACCCAAAAGTATGTAAACATTTAAAATGAACTCTACTGCAGCTATCTGCTGATAATACTTCTGTACTTTTGCTGAAGTTAACTTTTAATAATGGATGTTACTTCTGTAATATTTATAGTGTAGTATTAACTTCAGTAAAATATCAGACTATGTATTCCCCCACTGGCTTTAATATTATTAGGTATCATATGTATATATACATATATATATATATATATGTGTATGGATCTTTAGGCAACCATACTGTAGATACATATACATTGTAGTAATGGGGTTATGTACAGATGATTGTGCAATATAAGCTGCTGATATTCATTTACTTGGTCATGGCTCAGGTTTATGAAGCAACGACAATAAAGTGTGAGGGTAAAGGAGGTGGTGCAAGGTGATGGACAGGTAGATCTTGAATGCTGGGTAACTGAAAGGGCATGACCAGACATATTCCCAGCATGTTTGACTTACAGCAAAGGCCACAGCGCAGCTTTACCAGGAAATAACGGGTTAAATGCTCCACATCGCTTATCTTGTGTACCTATGTTACTTAAAAAGACGTTATGTAAAGGGTTTGAAAGGTAGCAAAGAAAGACACACAGAGATAAATGTGTTTTATATTATTAAAAGACAAGTTTTTTAATTGCACAGTGAAATGATTGGCACTAGGGTGTATGTTGAGTGGCCTGTTGAGCCCCTCTTGCTGCAGTATGTAACTCAGAGAAGCTTTTGGCCATGTGTGCAACATGCCTGCCTCGTGCCTGCTTTCAGTTACAGCACTACATCAATCTCAACCCTTCACCAGAAAACCCCTCCCGGATCTTTCAAAACTATGGAAACCAAGACAAGTTTGTTTTTGTTCAACAGCTTTTTTTTTTACAATCGACATTCCCAACCACCTGTCATTTGGAACTCTGATCATGATTAATCCAATAAGTGTACTTTGTTCTTTTGATATCATAAAGTTGTTTTGTAGCTCTTGGAACATCCAGCTGGCTCTCTCTGACCAGCTGCATGATGGGATGCACTTTTGACCGATCCCATAATCCTTCCAGGAGGAGTATTTAAGAAATCTGGATGACGATCTAAGAAATGTGCTGCTTACATATTTTTTTAATTAGTGGCTTATTTGGACAAAGGTTTCTAACCTAACCTAGTCTGCTGTTTTCAGAGCAGTATCAGTTACATGGTTTGATCATGACCTGTTTACCAGACGTCGCCTGAGGGAACTGCTCCATATCACTGCTGTGCTTAACCCCAAAGGTGTCCAGGGAATCGACACAATCGCTCCCGACATGTTACACTCTTTATCGGCCCTCGGGCTGAGTTATTCTCTCAGCTACTGGATGGGGGTGTGAAGAGGAGAATTTCTGGGAATGAAATCAGAGCTCACTGCTAAATAGGGGTTCCCTCTCACTTCTGGTAAATGCTCCAGAGATGGGAAAGAGCCAGTTCTCTTCTCTGTAAACTTTTAAAAAAACATCCACACCAGGCACATGTGTTAGAAAATTACAGAACATGTTTATTTTATAAGCTTTTATGGTTACATTTTGTTGACTCAGCGGTATCTGCACATTGTAGGCAGCTGTCAGCTTGTTTCTATGTCCCTGTAGTGTAGTTGGTAGCATTTGATCAGGGGAGAATAATACAAGCGTGAAAACCCACAGGGAACTATTCATCTATCAACAGCAACGCTGAGAAGCGAAGCAAACTGGGGTTTATTTTCTTTTTGCGTAGTATTTGACATTGTAATATGCAACAGGGACCCTTCATGTCCTATTGGAATGAGTGTTGGACTGTTGCACAACATGATTGAAGCTCCAGTTAAGGAAGCTTATCCAAGTTAGGACGTCCCAGACACCGAGGAGGTAATGGTGTTTTATTACCAGGGCCATACCTTCCTCTCTTCTGCACGTGCTCCTCTATAAGCAGGAATATGTCACGTGTGAGATATTCATTGCTTAGCTGAGAGTTTGAGGAAAAGAAAGAAAAATATAATCAGTATAGATGCAGGAGAAAATGTGTGCACGACTTCCCCAGTTCTCAGTTCCACATCACATGAGCTGAGAATTTATTGGGGAAATAAAAAGATTGAATCACACTTCTTATCTTTCCTTGTTGTGTACCTTTGTAGTCTATATATCCATGTTTCTAAACACTCAGCCACTTACATTTTTTCTCTTTCTATAATGTATTTGATGTTCTTTCCCGCAGCTTCAGTCTCAAACCTTTTTTTTATTTCCCTATTCACCGATTCAAAGAGTAAAGTAGTAGCCTTTCACTGTATCAACCTCTCTTAATTAGAGATACTGCCACAGCTGTGGCATAACTATGGACCTGGGATCTTGTAGAAAATGCTAGAAAATAATGCCACAGCTCTCAGTGTCAAGTAAATTAATAATAATTAAAACAAACTCATCCTATAACATAAAACCATTTCCAAAATGACTCATTGGATCATGTTTATTATCTAAACCAATCTTAACATACCAGCAATTTTTGGGAAATACTATATAATCACTAATCACACATCTAAAATCAGGTTTGGGCCACAACAAAGCAACATAAGTCATAATTTGATTTCAGTCCAACTATAGGAACCGATATTACAACAGATCAACATAAAATAATGTGTCTGTATGTGAATAATGTAAGTATTTTTTTCATTTCAGTGTGCAGGTGTGGACAGAGCAGAGAGCTGATGTATAATGCCACTTGAATCTTTAGTGTATTTTGGTGTGTGTGTTTTTTTCTCCAGCAGCACTATTGTAATCAATCAAGCAGGCAGCCGAGGCCGAGGGAGTCTGACGTCAGAAGCGCAGCTGCTTGCGTAACCTCACTCCGCTGTCCCATAGATTTGTCATCCGAAACCATCTGGAAAAGTAAACCCAACCACTCTTATCATCACACACTCTCTCTAGCAGGTATAGCCCCCGGGGCTTAGCCTGACTGGTCAACTCAACCTGGTTATCTGCTGCCATGGCAGACTGAGCCTGAAAAGCAACCCTGATAGAATCAAACTGCTTATTCATTCACAAAATTAAAGTAGATTTTCTAAATTAAACTTGCAGTGTAATGTTTGGCATGCAATGGAATAGCAGCAGCTGCATCACTATTTTAGCTTTGACAATACTGTCTACAGTTAGATATGGTGCCCACTCTAATAATAGCAAACAGTTGGTCTTTTAGTATAACATGTCCGCAGAAAAAAGATGAGAGAAGTCTTCTTGGAGACATAATTCACTTAGATTGTATTGGGCCCTGACAGACTAGTTAGAAAAGAGCTTCACAAGTCATCCTATGAGCATTATCTGTCTTCCCACGATTGATCATTGTGACACCTCGCTGTTTGCTGTTTGCCAACATCGATTTTCAGCCAAGCTTTTACAACACAATGTCACAGCACTTGAGAGAAAAGCCTGTTCCCCTGCATTGTTCCTCTTCCTGTCGCTGCCACTGAGGTAAAGACAGATAGAGATATTTGACAACAACCGAAATGATCTGTCTTTGAGCTAAAGTCTTCAACAGACTTTCATTGATGGCCTTCTATATCATGTACTCAAGACTACCAGACTGTTTCATAATGTTTGATCATGGTGGAACATACACCTGTCTAATGCATTATTTGTTAAAGGTGTGTTTAAATACTGGCTATCTCACTACGCCTACTAGACTCACAGTCTCAGTTGTCATGGCTTCAGCAGGCTGTCAATTTAGGGATAAACAGAGGATCCAGTGTCATTGACATGAATTAACAAAAGGTAAAATACACAAAGCAGTGAACACATTTCATTTTTTCTGAAAGTTGAGTTAATTGTTTTTGCATGAATGAATTGACTTCAGATCCAATTGACTCCCTCTGACATGAGGCTGTCAGGGAACCTGAGAATGTCAAGTGGCCTGACATTTATCTCCTGTCATTGTTCTCTCATTCCCAAGTGTTTCACATTCAGGTAAATGCTGGTTCTGCTCCCAGGATGCACAGCTGCCACATGGGGGGTTATTTATAGTCAGATGACGCACACATCACATCAGCACCAGGCAGGATCATCAGTTGGAGAGGCCTCTGCCCAGCTGCCCGACAACCGCTTATGCAGTTTCTGGGGAAACAGGATTATGTTGACATCGTAGCATTTAAAGTGATCTTCTGTGTTGACCAAATCCACAGTACGTCTATGACCCCGACCTCTCAAAGCTTTGTGAGACTCTGTCAACTTCCAGCTGTGTGTTGTGGACAACAGTGTGAACTAAATACCCACACACATGTGTAGGGAGAATGATGTGCGTGCCTGAGTGCGTAAGAGTGTGTCCGCCTATCTGTTTTATTGTATGCATCACTAAAACCCCACACAGATCAATCATGAAATGAACTTTACTCACTTGTAAACATTTTACATGCGCACTAACATGCTGCGTATGTGCATGACTTGTTAGGGATCTTATAAATTATGACAGATGTGGGTCATTTTAAAAGAGGAAATTACTGAATTGTATTGTTCTCTGGTAAATTACATACTGGCAGAATCTTCTGAAAGAGTCATGTCTGTTATTGTGTGTAATGTTGATGTGACCACAGTCCACTCCTGTAAGAATGAGACAGAGAAGACTTTGAGAAATTCAGAGGTGTCAAATAAACTGAAGGACACTGGATGGACCATTACATACAGTATTGCTGCAACCTATATAAGCTGACATATATTAGACTAGAGGAATGTGTCTGTATCTGCACCAAAACCAATAAAAAAACACTCTGCCCCAAAGATAAGGAGGCAGAGTGGAAAGAAGTGGCAGGGTGTTATCTAATAACGTAAATGGAAAGCTTAAAGGGCATCACAGGTTATCAAAACCTTTTCATAAACCCCTGCACAATAATGAGCAAATATAATGAATAATTGTTTGTGTGGTTGTACTAGCCTTCAATTTTCCAGTGGCTGAATAAACAAGAAAGTCAAAGGTAAGGCCGCTCCACTATATGGGCATCTATTAAAAATGATAAGGAACTATTAAGAGGTGTGATCAGCAAGCAACATTTTAAAGGTTAAATAGCCTCCTATCATCGTTTAAATACTCTGCGGTTATCAAACAGCTTTTGGATTTCAGTGAAATAGATGATAGATTTACAGAAAGTTTTATGGAGTCTGTTTTATGTATCAGGTAAGAGGATGCACTGCACATGAGTTCTTTTAAATTATGAACATAACAATGATACTAGAAAAACCCATGCATTTGTATTGTCTTGTATATTTTACAGTATGTTTTATACGGCATAATACAGGAGTTTTTTTCTCTCCAATGTTGGTGTGAATCAGATGAAGACTATACTGCCCTACAAAGCCAAAATGCAGTTAGGCTAACTAGCCTACATATTTTGTCAAAATTGAGGTAAGACCAGTAAAGGACTTTTGATATGTGTTTTACATATAAACATACTATGCTATAAAAAAAAGATGCAAAACAGCATGTTAAATGTGCAAGAACTACCAAACCGACTGCAGGGACTCCCTAGGCTAATGCTAGCTGGCGAGATAGCCTTTGGTAAAGATAATTTACCCACTTTTTTCTGTTTCATACAAAAATAGATACATTTTGAAGCTCCAACATCTTAAGTTGAGTGTTTTATACCACATGAAGAATACAGTAGATCATCATAATGGAGAGAAAAAAGTAGCACGATATAAGCTAGTCCTGCTAACAGCTAACTAGCCTAGCTTATCAGGCTAACCGTAACTGTTGTCGCTGCAGCTTTTGACTCTTGTGGAATTTATGTGATTTCATGTGGTTAAGCTAGTTTTAATCACATATTTAAACATATTTGATTAACGATTAATTATTTCAAAGCTGAAAGCTGACGAGACTTTAGATTGTTCAGTATCTACAGTACATTTATTTTATGTTAAGTCTGTGATAGTGATTAATAATCATCATAAAAGGGAATACAATTTACAATTTCTTATACAGTTTGGCTAAGAGCCTTCAAACTTTGTCTCTTAGACAAAAGCAGTGATAGGGACTGTATACAGACTGAATAGTAGGAGGTAGGCCTATGTGCTATAGTTTTCTTTTAAATATTTGGGTTTTGCACATAATCTATATATAATTCTCATTCATTTTAAACGTCATATATATATATATAGATTTTAAAAGTATTAATTGTATGTACAGTATTAATGAAATGAATGTTCATCATGTAATGTGTTATTTATTGTAACTATGTCAGTTGTGGACCCCAGGAAGATTAGCTGATTGCCATGGCATCCTCTAATGGGGGTCCTTTAAATAAACAAATAAACACACTTAAGGAAAGGGCCATGTATACATTATGCTCTGTTTATGATGATATTGTATAAAGGGAAAAGTTCAGAAAAGTAAGTTGACACAACAAATAAGGAAATAGGAAATGCAGAAAAAAACATACTTCTTCTAAACAAAATTTTAAAACTGGTGGCAAGTAGACAATGGTTTGTTTAATTAGTTAGTAAATTTGGCTTGTCACTGGAAAGTTACTAGGTTGAGTTTTCTGGATAATCTTGCTTAGACAAAGTAACTTGTAGCTGCTGTTGAAATCCCCTCCAGCAAGGCCTTTTTCTCCTGCTTTGGAGTGCTTATGTTTGTCTCTGTGTTTCTATCTATGCTCATGGAGTGAAGGATCTTAAAGCAGGGCATTGCAGGAAAAAACATCCTGCATGCTCTGCAAACGTTCCCTGGTCAAATAAAGAAATAAATCATAGGAGGGAAAGTATAAATTGTGTTTGCACAGCTGTAAACTTGGTGTTGTATAATCGTCAGATACCACATTGGTCCGTCATTTTTACTTATCTGACATAAATCACCAAATAGTACATTAATAAACGCTCATTTCTAATGGTGTTGCAGCTTTAAATCAAAAGATAATTAGATTATAAGGCTTGTTTGAGGGAAAACCCTGTCAGCATGCAGCCTGCACCATGAGCAGAACAGAGGGGAGGAGGCTGTCAAATGCGTCACATGAAGGAAGTTCTCTGCAGACAGGGCGTCCATAATCAATGACCAAACACAGCAGCCAATCACAGGGCGCATGCTAATAAGGAGGTTTTAAACCCTCTGATGAATAGGCTCTTTGCAGACTGACCGGATTTTAGCGGCACACACCGGAGGAAACGGCTGAACTCACTCTCTGACTCTACTAAGTTTTCCTACTCTTCACCTCGGAGCGCCTCACCGCTGACATCCACAGGAATATCTCTCTTGTGTTGAAGAGATAAGAGCTAGGTTGAGAGAAAGCGCTGGTTTACATTCTGCAGATTAGTTGTTTTTTTTGGTGCAAGTTAACATCGCCATGTCTTGCGGTGATGTGTCGGATCAGAGTCGGCGGTTCTGTGTGTTATCTTGGGATCAGGTGCAGCGCTTAGACTCGATCCTGGGGGAGGCTGTCCCCATCCACGGCCGAGGAAACTTCCCAACTCTGTCCGTGCAACCACGGCAGATTGTTCAGGTAGGCTACTAATAACATTCCAACATGTTTACTTATTTATTAGTTGCAGATTTAAGTTTGAGCATGGGGATCCATAATTTTTTTTTTTAAGAGTTGGTTAGAATCACATATTTAAATGCATAAAAATGAAATTGAATAGGCATTAGGCCGCAGCTGGCTATCCTTCAGGTGGGTAGTTAACTCTTATACATATCACCTCACTGTGAGATGTCTCACCAGGGGAATGGAATATTAAAATAAATCTGTACTTTATTTGTCTGGAACGCCCTTGGAAACCTCTCTAGGACCTCTGGTTGTCTCCAAACCCCAAACCAAGGATATAACCTATAGTTCTTTGGATCCTTCCTTGCTTTAATTATATTCCCATGACCCATTAGGCTACATCATCATTTTGTCTGGTCAGTTTCCTCTTTTTGGGGCAAGCTTGATTTTTGACTCCTAATTTCTTCCCAGCACTGCTATGTATTCCTCCAGTGATCATTCTTTCAAAAAATATCTGCAGGCAAACTATTCTGTATATCTTAATGACTAAACTGAAGTAGTTAAACATTTTATTACAGCCAGCAGAATGAAAAAATGAAAAGGTATTCTTCCTTCAGATTTGACAAACAGACTGGGGGAAAACAGTGAAGACTATATGGTTACAACTCCCCTGGTTTGATGGAAAATGTATACAGGTATGTGCCAAAGTCCCTCCACATTTCCAGCCACATATAGGCTACATTGTGGCTGGATCACATTTCACTTCTCCTGAGGTGTCCCTACATAGTTGGCTATGCATTAAAGTGCAAGTTAAATGCCATGATAGAATTTCAGAATGAACATAGTGGATTCCTAAGTTGAGTCAAGAAATGTCTTGTAAAATCTCTTTTTCCCTATTTCATTTATACATTGACATATTTAAGATGAGCTCAACAAGCCTGTGAAGCCCAGGGCTTCATGCTTGTGGTTGGAGAAAGATGAATGCTCCATTGAGCATGCAGGAGGCTTAAATGCAGGTTTGAGCCCCAAATGTGGGGACTGTTTCCCCTGGATTTGTGGAAACCCCATATAATTTTATTTAGCTCAAATCTGCCATCTGCCACATCGATTTATGTAGTGGTTGGCTGAACATCGATCACCAGTGAATCTCCTGTCATAACAACCTAGAACGAAGCTATTTAGCCTAAATGTTTATTTAATGGGTTTTGTGCGTCTTCTGTTAAGCACCACAGGAGGCATGACTGAGAGTGTGGACCTTTGTCCTGCTACAGGTTTAAAGAGATAGACAGGCCGCTAACATCTACTGCAGCATCATGAAGCTAGAGTCCAAGGAGTTACAGGGCTGTAACTGTAGATCTAAGATAACAACACACTCTGTTCTTAACGGCTTCACAGCTTATGAGTGAGACGCTGTACTTTACAGCTCCTTGCACTTTTGCAACTTTTTATTAATTTTTTTTTTCTCAAGAAGTGAGACATACTTGACAAGATTTGTAAAGCCAGCAGAGGCTTAACCACTCACTTTCAGTCAAGTACGGTATGTATGACTACCTGTAATCGGAGGGCAGAGGAAGGAAAGGTGTCAAGTGTAGAGCTGACCCTGAATTTGGCTCTGACTGCGCTGACATATCAGGCTGACCACAGACGCACACAAAGATCACAATGTTATTGCTTCTGATTGGAATTTGATTACAACGCAATAACTGCCAAGTTATGCAACTATAATTTTGTTCCTTTACACACTCCTGTGTGGAGAGTTGATTTGCCTTCAAATGTTTGTTTGTCCGTAGCCTGACCCAGTATGTATAAATAGAGCCAGCTTGTTATCTGATCACCATGGGAGAGAGAGTTACCAGACACTAATCTGACAGGTCAGTGCCACTAGGGAGATTTAGGATTGTGAGTGTGTAAGAACTCATTTGTGCTGCAGGTTTTACTGTTTGAATTGTAAGCAATTATTATTTGCTCAGTGGAAATGCTTGTGGAGTCAGAGTGTCTCTTACATGTGCAGTTTGTCAGACGTTTATTGGTTTTGTTTGGAGAACAGTGTTTTTATGGCACAAGTGTACTCATTCATTTCCCTTCAGGCAAGGAAGCTGAATCTACAGTATGTTTGATGTCTTATTTCAGACATCATTTGCTCGCAGTGATGTTGGCACACCCTGTCCAGCGGTAGATCATCCTTCTCCAATGTGAGGCGAGACAGTTTAGACATCTCACAGGTCACTGGGACAGAGGAAGGGAAAAGCTGCTGACCCTTAAATGATGTTTAGCCTGAAGCAAGTTTTTGCACACTGGTGTTCACTCTCTTGGTTGCAGTTCATGATTCTAAATCTTATCACTGTGTTTGTGATCAGATAAGATCATCTAACCCAGTGGGAGATGAACTCAATAGCTCTGCTGCTCATTGTTTGTGCTCTTCAGGTTTCATTCAGACTAAGGCTGATGATGATGAAATGGACTTTTGTGAGCAGCGGTATTGATCTTGCCTTCACAAGCTATTGATTTCCATCTAGGCCCATGTGGAGCTTATTTGGACATATTCCAAGTCTTTTTTTGTGTGTGTTTCTTTCATAATTTCTGCAAATTTCTTCGACTCTCATTTTATAAAAGAGAACCTGTATAAATGAATGTATATCATTAATGACATGCTGTATCTCTGTCTCGTCCCTGTCCTGTCCAGGTGGTGCGGGCGAGGCTGGAGGAGAGGGGTGTGTGCGTTAAGGACGTGAGGCTGAACGGCTCGGCTGCCAGCTATGTGCTCCATCAGGATACTGGGTTGGGCTATAAGGACCTCGACCTGATCTTTGGCGTGTCTCTGAAAGATGATCTGGCTTTCCGTCTGGTGAAGGACGTCGTGCTGGACTGCCTGTTTGACTTCTTGCCAGCCGGGGTCTCTAGGGAGCGCATCACGGCACTGACTCTCAAAGAGGCCTATGTACAGAAACTGGTGAAAGTCTGTAATGATACAGACCGCTGGAGCCTCATCTCGCTGTCCAACAACACAGGAAAGAATGTGGAGCTAAAATTTGTGGACTCTTTACGGCGGCAGTTCGAATTCAGCGTGGACTCCTTCCAGATTTGCCTCGATTCTCTGCTCTTATTTGACCGCTGCTCAGAGACGCCCATGTCCGAGAGCTTTCACCCCACTGTGGTCGGAGAGAGTGTGTATGGGGACTTCAAGGAGGCCATGGAGCACCTGTGCCAGAGGACCATAGCTACACGCAGCCCGGAAGAAATCAGAGGGGGCGGCTTATTGAAGTACTGCCACCTGCTGGTGCGAGGGTTCACACCCTCCTCTGAGGCAGACATGAAGCACATGCAACGCTACATGTGCTCGCGTTTCTTCATTGACTTCTCTGACATAAGAGAACAGCAGAGGAAACTGGAAGCCTACCTGCAAAACCACTTTGCTGGCATGGAGCACAAACGGTACGAGTGCCTGCTGACTCTTCACGAAGTAGTGAACGAAAGCACCGTGTGTCTGATGGGCCATGAGCGGCGCCAGACGCTCAGCCTCATCTCCATGCTGGCGTTGAAGGTGCTGGCTGAGCAGAACGCCATCCCCACTGTAACTAATGTCACGTGTTACTACCAGCCAGCTCCGTACGTGCAGGACATCAACTTCAGTAATTACTACATTGCACATGTGCAGCCGCCGCAGGTTTCGCCGTGCAGTAATTCATATCGGACGTGGCTGCCCTGTAGCTGAACTGGCTGTGGTAAGAGCAGAGGTGTCTCAGTCGCTCTTTATCTTTCAAAAGAAGGGGACTGAAAAAAACAAAAATGAAAAAAAACCAACCTATTTTTGCCAAATGTGACTTGACTAAAACAATCCTGTGCTGCTGTACATCTGATTGAGCCAACGCATACATTTTTCTCACTTGTATTCTCTTGCAAAACATCTGTAAGATTGCTGGTCATTTCTGAGATGTAGTAGTATTAAAGTCTTTATTAAGCTTTATATATGTCAAAAATACATTTTTATGGAAACACACATTGAAGCTGGTGTTATTTTCATACTCTGGCTTTTTTTAATTACATACTGGACCAAAGATGTATTTGTTGTTCAGAAAGGGAATGTTGTTATGATTCCAAGTGCCTAAAATGAACCATGAAAAACATCTGTAAAATGAGAACTGTGCATTCAGTGTTTTCTAGATTACTCTGTCTCTCTTTTCAGGAACAGAATCATTCAATTTTGTGAGATTAAAAAAAGGAAAAACTACAGTTTTTTGTATGGTGGTTATTTTATTTTAACCGTTGCCTACAATGATTGGTGATCTTTTAATCTTCAGTTCTAAGGGCTGCAGTAAGTTTAAACTGGTAATTATCGGAACTGCTTCCCCATTCACACAGTCAACTTGTATGTTCTCACATGGCCGTCATAAACGGCAGGTTTTTTGTAGCTTTGACCCACACTTTTGTCCTATCTTGCTATGGATGCATGGGATGGATGAGAGGTAGTTTATCCTACACTTGATAAGCTGATGACACCAAGGCAGCCCATTTCCAGTAACAAGGCCCATTGAAATGCATATACTGATGGTTGGAGTGAGTTGCATTTGTTAAACTGGGGCGGAGGATCCATTACAATCTGAGGACATGAACCATAAGGAGGCTTTTCTAAAGCACAATGGCTTCTCTCTCCTCTGTGATACTAAAGCTTTTTAACAAAGACTGGCCTGTTCTCCCACCCATGTTACCACTGGAAACCCTGCCCTGATTGCTTGACTGATTCCATATCCATGTCATTTTGTCTGAGTCAAAATCAAAAATCTTTGCAGGCATAGCTAGAATGGTAAAGTTTGTTAATAGACCGGGATGGTCGAAACGACACAGCTCAGATTATTAGCAGACCTCGGCTCTTCACAAGCCTTGCTGGTCACATTTGGGCCAATATTTACATCCACTGTACAAAGTCAGAATAAAAAAATATCCTTTTCCACATTGAACTCTAACTAGTTATTTAAGTTGGGGGTGAAAGACAGTATTAGAAATGCGGTGTAATTGAAGCCTTTATATACACTGCGTTATCTTTTTTATAAATCTGTTAAATACAGAGTTAGTGGGAACAGTCAGTACTGGAGCCAATATAATGTAATGTAGGACTGTCAATGTTTCTAATAGGACATTATTTCATTCTGTGTTATATTATCTTGCACACATGGCCAGAATAACCCAACATCCCATCTATTGCCCTCTATGCAGTGTATGCCTCCAAGTTACCATCAAGTCTGGTGCAACCAGTGCTCCTATGGAATAATACTTATTTTTGATTTGATTGATGTGATTAAAAAAAGCTTTATTTGGAATATGCATAATGTAAAACATTTTCACCCTTTTTGTATGAGTGATGTGTGCTTGATGTGTTTTAGTTTTGTCTGTCTGTACGTTACCCTTCACCCTTCTCCCACTTCTCTCTCTCTCTCGCTCTCTCTCTATCTCTGCACACCTGCCGGTCATCAAGCCATTACCTCCTCCCTACAAGAACCTGCACCGACAGCCACTCCCCACTGGATCGTTGTGCCATTCACGGTTTGTCAATGTGCCCCGCTTCCAGCTCAACTCAGTCACTTTGCTTGCCTGTCTAGTTATAGTCCAGTTAGCTTGTGTGCCTGCCTAACACCTGTTCTCCTTGTCTCCAGGATTACCTGCTTGCTTGGCCGCCTCACCAGTCCGCCAAGCCCGCCAGCCACCTCGGGATTCCTTTAGCCAAGCCTACTTCCGGATTACTTCCCCTCTGCCAGCCAACATCTCACCTGCTTAACACAATAAAAGACTTGTTTTTTCCCTTGCCTGCTTGTCCGGTGTCTGCATTTAGGTTTAGCCTAGATTTGTGACAGATTTAAGGGGCACTTCACCAATCGTACATACAAATATTTATTTTAATTACCATATGGAGTGCTATTCAGTTTACGGAAACAGTTGTGTGATGTCCTCTGTGGCTCTGAAGGAGCTTTCTTAAGTCTGAGAGAATTTGTTTTTAATTTTTAATCTCAGCTTGGCCTTGGAGACCAAACATTCTTAACAAGATGCTTTTTGGCATTATTTTTCTTTATACGACTCCTGTGAGTCCCCAACTTCACGAGAGTGCAATACTAAATCAGTGGAGCAACTTTTTTATCAATTTGTCAAAACCACCCAACAGTGAACCTGAGGTTTTTAGCAATTATTCTCTTTTATTAATTGACTACATCTGCGGTTATATCTGAACATTATCACATGATCCTACTACTTCCACTGTATGGAACAAGAGGATGTTGCTTCAACAAATGATAAAAAAATGTTTGAAGAACACTGAAATATTATGTGCGCTGTGGGGCACAATTCAGCAGTAAACATACTGGAAATGATTTCTTGCTGGTTTGAGGCCAACATTTTAAATCCAACATCCTGGTAATCTGTCATGATCTATGGCTCTGCTTGTTTTGGCACAATATCCAAGTGTTATGTGCCGTCGTTCCTTTTGTGTTCAAGCATCTCAGGGTGTTCTTGTATAACCTTCTTATAATGTTTACACATATGTTGAGCTGAAATATAATATTTTTATGGTCAATATTAATTCTTAGGACTGGTGCATTTAAGACATACAAGATAGCTTTACTGCAACCCTGATCTCATATTTAAAAACACCAGTATGAATAAAGAAATGTTGCACCTTATTGCTAATAGATTTAACAGAAAAACAAGTAGAAGTAGAACAGATACAATTGATTAAAACGATTTTTATCAACTACCATGTCTAGGGGACAGGTAGGAATTTTATCCCTGGGATGATAGTGTAAGATTTTTCAGACATCTAATTTGGGCTTTAATTTGGAGAGTATGTGTGTGGGCTGAGGTTCTGTGCACACATCTGTGTGAAAACAGGGTGATGACAGGACAGAGATGCAGTAATGACAGAGATTTCACAATTTCTTGCCACAACACAAATCAAACTCACCCTGGTCTGGTATCTGTGCTATTACCTCTCTTGAGAAAGGGTTTATTCACCCAAGGGAGCGATTATAATGTCCCACTTACCCATTATCCACGGGGAGCTTGTCACTTTGCGCCTCTGTTTGGTGCATACTTTCTATCTATGTTGTCTCCCCTGATGCAAGACCAACTTTTAAGACTCAATACAGATCACACTGTTCTGAGTCAGGAAATGGAGATGTTTTAAATTAAGCTGTACTTGGGGAGCACATGACTTTGTGGATGTGACATCATCCTGAGGGTGCAAAGGGAAAACACATGTCTTTGCTGGACTAAATGATTGGAGCAAGCTGACATTGCAGCTACAGCTGGAGGCGATGTGTGTGTCGTCGTCTGTGTGTTGCTGTGTTGCTGGGGTACGGCACTGAGAAATGTCCACACGTTCTTCATGAGGGAAAAGAGTCCAAACAACTGTGGCTTAGCTATCTCCTGGTGTATTATGGTATATAGAGGAAACCCACACTTATAAGCCATGAAGCCTGCAGCCATGAGTGCTATAAATCACAAGTTGCTGTTGTTATTGACATAATTTAAAAGGGGTTGAAAGGGTTGTGAGCATACGAGGTTGGATAGATTTCTTATCTCACAGAGAGGCAAGCTTTTCCCATGATAGTATTGAAACCATGACAGCAACAAAGTAATACATGTTTTTTTTGGCCTGGATACACTAAAGCTTTGTTCCATTCAGTTAAGAGGTCATACAGTCCACGGAAGGGCTCTTGGTTGGATGAAAAAACAATATAGCAGCATGTACCAGTGGGTGAATGTAACAAAGTACATTACAATCACTCTGGCTTATTAGGCCTCAAATCTGTAAATTGGGTGCAGCTCTGCTGAGTTTTACATGATGTAGTGTCACCAAACTCTAAGATTGATGATGATGATAAATAAGATTGAAAATGGGGTAAGTTGTCCCGCCCTGCAGGTACAACAAAACAACTGATGTTTGCAAATAAGTCAATGAAGTGCATTTTGTGCACACAAACATGCACAGGGACATGTACACACAGATAGAGGAACAAATACATAAAGACTATGTGCATGCATGCACGCACGTGCGAGCACACACACACACACACACACACACACACACACACACACACACACACACACACACACACACACATGAACACACCCATGTAATTAATAATAATAATAATGATTTGTTATGACCTCTTTTAAGCAGAATAGCCTAACCAGGGACCATCTTATTTGGAAATTATATATGCAACTCATTTTACTGTTAAAACGTTTTTTTGCATTGTCCTAATAAACTAATAAATAAAAAAAATAAAAAAATGTGTTCATGCCTACACAGACACAGAAGAGGTCTATTAGGCAACATAAGTGAAAACACCTGTGTGGGTGGACTATGGGTGCATGGGCTTTAAGATTTTACACACAAAATGTATGACCATTTTTTTCAAAATGTGATGCATTACTATTATTATTATTATTATTATTATTATTATTATTATTATTATTATTATTATTATTATTATTATAAATTAAACTATGACACAGTGAAATAACTAGATAGAATTACAACATATTATATTTAAATCAGAAGTAATACCTCAGTAAACAATATAACAGTAACAGGGTTCACTCTGCATCTGATAATACTTTAAGCCCTTTTACTTAAGTAATAACTAAAATGATTACATTTAAATTTTACTTTACTACTACTTTTTACTTTTACTTGTAACAAAGTACTTGGTATACTGTGGTATTGTTACACTGACTTAATTAAGTAATGTAATATTTCTTCTATAATCTACATCACTTAAAAGAATCTTTCACTTAAAGGAATAGTTATAGCACATATCTCATAACAAAAACACATCTTCTGTTTCAAGCTTTAAATGTGCTGGTAGGAAACATTTAGAACGTTAGAGAGACCCAGGCTAGCTGTTTCCCCTACCTCCAGTCTTTGTGCTAAGCTAAGCTAGGCTAATCAACTTTTGGCACTAGCGTCATTTATTTCCGCTGACTGACATATGAGTGGTATCAATCGTCTCATCTCACTCTGCAAAAAAAAAAAAAGGTTAAAGAAATTTCCCAAAATGTTGAGCTATTCCAATTATGTGTTCACTTGCCAACCCACTATTTCATTTCTGATAGGAAATCACATTTTAATGAGAAATACATTTGTTAAGATGAAACATCATTTCAACCCCAAACAGCAGACTTAAGTTGAGCAGAGAGTTAAGCAGAACAGAAGAAGATGCAGCTGGACACTAGTTTGATTCAAGCTGTGAATCACCAGACCTGTGTGTGTGTGTGTGTGTGTGTGTGTGTGTGTGTGTGTGTGTGTGTCTTGTTTGTTTGTTCACGTCCATGTGCCTGCTCATTTAGAAAGTGATGTCATGATGGCCGAATGGAACATGCTAGAAAATGCCAGCGCAAAGTATGGACAAGACTGTCTCTACTGGGGCGGTGGAGGCAACGGGTGGGGTAATTTGAGGTGGTGGATGGGTATGTGTGTGTGTGTGTGTGTGTGTGTGTCGGGGTACCAAAATAGCCTGCAGGAGAGAAATAGAATCTGTTATTTTACTTCAGAGTTCAGGGAGCGTGGGGGTGTTACCACAGATCCAAACTGCTGCTGCTGCTGCTGAAAGTGTGAGACACACACGCGCACACACACACACACACACACACACACACACACACACACACACACACACACACACACACACACACACACACACACACACACACACACAGGGGGAGCCAGCACTGAGCATTCCTGGCATTACAACAATCCTAACTTTATCCAGTGAGCCTCGCCAACTGAATGGCTGCAGTGTGTAGAGTTTACCCACTGAGGGGGGCAGTGCCCTGCCCGATCCTGTCCCCATCCAAACACTGTAATGTCTGAGGTGCAACTGTCAACTCAGTGTCTGCAATCCTATAATCTTTAATGTTTGCAAGTACACAAGTAGCCGAATTATTTTTGTACTTTTCATTTGATAGTTATTCTTATTATTAAAGTACCAGATGGCCTTTTATGGTCCTTAGATTTATACATCAAAACATGTTCATAAATTCTGCCAGATACATAAGCACACATGTCTGCTTTTATAAAGGAAAAATGTTCTGTTAGCTGGGATTAGAAAGATTCAAAATCAGAAAATAACATCCGCCTTGTTCGACTATAAAAGATTTTATGGGAACACTACAGCTCAACACCCTCCACTCTGTGGCAACTACGATTACTAACTTTTTTTTAAATTTTTTTTTTTACCATTATACACCCACACAGACCCTCTGCATTAGGCTACAGCCATGCCACATGATTAAAAAAGTAATATTTTTTTTTATTATTACTAATATCATTATTACTTATCATTACTAATATGAAGGTAATGTAGCAGGGATTAAAATTCATTTTTGACCTGGCAAAACAATCACATCAAAACTTCTTAGTGGAATTGACAGTTCGATACACCTTGCGATTGTCCAATCACAGCATAGCAACCATAAATAGACCTAGATTTGCATTTAAAGTTCGGAGGGTGGTGTATATTAAACCTTACCAAAACCACAAGGGCAGAAGTGTTTAAATTAATTAAACAGTGTGTTTATTTTTAACGTAAACTGCAGTCTTTAGCATGTTCGGCTAACTAGCTTACTGCACCACAGTAGTTCCATTAGTAGTAGTAGTTACATTTTCAATGTCAAGGAGCATGTTATTAGCTAACTTGATTATTTTGTGGGGTTAGAGGTGACGTGAGAAGCCAAGACGCTAGTATTTCAGATTATTTTGGTGCAAGGGCGTGACTATGGGTTCAACACTGGGGGAGTTGAGATCTCCACTTGTGAGCAAAATCTTAATTTTGAGCATATCAAAGACTTCATTTCCTGCATTCTGGTTAATGTTTCTGCAACAATTTGTGCCTTTTCTGCATCAAGGTATGGTGCAAATGTCTTTATCTATGTAAAGGAAATTATAATAGGTTTCGTGTAAATTACGCCTATGGTTTGGAGTAACGTTAGCGGCCCTCATTCTCAAATTCTTTTCTGTTGTTAAAGGAAACCCATACTGTTTGAAAATACAAACATTAAAGCATACATCTAATCACTGGGTTGCTTTGGCATAAGCTAGCTAACTACAGCTGAAAATCCATTGTCAGTGAAGGCTAAAAATTAAAAGATTGCTTTTATTTACTTCTGTGTGAAATTTAAGATCCATTGTTTCATAAATTCCTGAGAATTTGAGATGGTAAATCTGCCACTGTTATGATTATAAACTGTATTGTTTGCTGTGCCAGATGGGAAGCTTGACAGACATAGCGTCAGTAACTAAGGGGGTTTACGTAGAGCTAACAGGTTAGCTTTTTCTGAGCTTTATAAGGACTTCTCCATGTTGACTTAAAAGCAGAGATTAGTGGATTCTTGATCCTCTGTTTCCAAGACAGAGAATTATTTACATGACAATTTCATCTTTTACATGCCACTAAATAGACCTTGTGTTGACATTGTTTTTGTCAATAGTAACGTTCCCTTCCAGGACATATCCTGAAAAGTAATCTGGTTTTCCGAGGTGCGCTTAAGTTATTTATGGATGGCATGTGAAATCCTCCTCTGGATCCTTTCTCACCAATGTGGATCTCATTTATTTGACCTTTATTTTTTCAGGCAAGTCATTAAGAACAGGTTCTTATTTACAATGGTGGCCTGACAAGTGGCCCTTTTCACTGACGTCCCCCTTCCTCCATTCCTGGAACAAGACAGGAAGTGTAATGTTGAGAGAAGGGCTTAGTTGTGCTCTTCATCAACACTGCTGGATAGAGGATTATTGAAGATGGTGGGGTGATGGTGTTGAGTCAAGCTTTAGGATTTAGGGCCAATCTGATGTGGGTTTGTTTACTCAGAGCCCAGTAAAAGTCACTGTTCCACATTTTGAGCTTTCCACATGTTTTAGAGCTGCTCTTCACCCCCGCCGTCAGCTGGCTGCTCAAACCCCCCACAATCTACCTCCTGCTGCGAGTGACTGGGGTTGTTGGCTACCAACTCACTGAACACATAGCTCAATCTGGTTATAATAACTCCATGGCTTTGTGTTGATATTAATCCTAGCAAAATCATTAAACGCTCCATGTCTTGATGTTGCTCCAAGATAATTGGAGAACTTTTGAGGATGGCAATTTCTCCACTCAAAACCAACAACTTCTGTCAAACTGCATTTCTTCTCCATCTGCAACTGAGATCAGATGGAAAATGAGGCCTCATCAAAACACATAAATCAATGATTTGTTTTGCCAGTGTAAATTTCACAAACTTTTGCTCCTAAATATGTCCCCCAACATCAGCTATCAGGGAACTGTCAAAAAGATCATGGCAGCCTCTACAAATCATTTGTGACTTTGACTTTTTCCCCTCTATTTCAGACCTAAACTGGGAACAAAATGTCAGTGCTGTTATGAAATTCAAAGACACACAGCCCTCCCTGCTAACAGATTTTGACACTTTATAGAGGGTTTTCACCGACGTGACATTCTGGGTGGTAACCTGGATGCGCGGCCATATTGGAGGCACTCGGTGTAAACAACTGAACGGACAGTGTTGGGGAGTAACGGAATACATGTACCGGCGTTACGTATTCAGAATACAAATTATGAGTAACTGTGTAACTATGCTAGCTAACGTTAGCTAAAATTAGCTCGTGGTAGCTTCAAGACTGCGGTTAGATTTTTGTAGTATGCAGTTCGGGACTACAAATCCAAAAATCTAACTGCTTGTTTAGGTACACATTCAGCCAGTTGGAACAGAAGAACACACCAGAATAGGCCTGTTTAGTAAGCAGGATTTGATGGCCGCATTCCTACTTATAAAATGCAATTCAATGTGTAAGTAATCCAAGTATTCAGAATACGTTACTCAGATTGAATAACGTAATGGAATATGTTACAAATTAAATTTTTGGGCATGTATTCTGTATTCTGTAACGGAATACGTTTTGAAAGTATCCTTCCCAACACTGTGAACAGAGTACAATGGAGTATTGTGCGCTTTGGATACTTTAAATGAATGTAGCCATGTTTAAACAACAAAAAAGCTCATCAAAACGCGTCCAAGATGCAAAGGCATACAGGGAAGGACTTGGACCACAAGAAAAGGCGCGATATTTTGAGAAATTGCGGTTTATTGGCGGTACAGATCCCTACGAGTTGGCTCCCTCTTCTTGGATCCATGACGACCCAGGGATTCTTCTTTCAGTTGCATATCCCGATATAGTCAACTACCTGGTTTTCTCGCCGAGCCCATACATAGCGGAAGACCTTAAATCCTACAAAGGTTTGGAGGCCTATAACCAGATGGTGTGTGGATGGGTGAGGGAGACGCAGTACCACGTCATTAACGACCAATGTGTTGTGAAGGCCAAAGTAAGTAATGCAATAACGTCTTTAATCAACCTAACCTTAACTGCATTGCGATAATCAAGGTGTAGCCAAGTGACTCAATCGTTTTTTTTCATTTCAAAGACCGAACAAGATTTATCCCTCGTAGATCCTGATTGAGCTTTGCCAACCACAAGCGCCTCCTTTCCTCTGATAACTTCTGGCATTCCTCTCCCTGGTTTTTAATAACTTTTGGAAGTCGATAATATTCCAAATGTTGTTCTTGGTCTGACCTATTGGTACAACCTAAAACACGGCAATAATTAACCATTTTCCTTGACGACGTTCGAGATCTACTTCAGTGCCTGTGCTTTGATTGTGTACCTCCAATATGGCGACTTCCGGTCTGATGACGCATCGTGAAAACCCTATATTGTATACACTGCTGACGGACTATCTTTTGTGTGGGAATTCAGCAGCATTTTTTAAACTAGAATATAAAAATGCTATAAAAATGTTCACTACAGGCCATACATTTTACAACTAGCAGTGAACATCAAGAGAATAATTGATTCCAAGTGCATTTAACAATCATATAATTCACTTGAATCAAATTTAAAAATAAACAATAAGATAATTGAACCAAACCAAATGTTTAACCTGGGTGAAATATATACCGGATGGCATACAATAATCCAACTCCCAAGATAAAAACCTTTCTGGTCCCTAGCATGAACACAATGGGTTTTCCTATTAATTACTTGAATGCATTTCCAAGCATTAAACCATGCTTGTTAAACAGACAGAGGGATGGAAATACGAGCACATAATCACTATGGTGTGTTCCAGCTGTTCTGTTGATCATTTCTATTCTTGTACTGTCAGTCAGCTTTTATAGTAAGGTATAAAACTAAGCAGCTTCCTTTTCTAATGAAATATTTTTTTCTGTCTACCAAAAGATTTCAAGTTTATTGTTAATAGATGTGGCGTAAGCAGGACAACCCCAGGAATAATATTCGAAAGAACTATTTTCTTCATGTGATAATGTGTAACTTATGATTAACTTTTTTAACTATTTTCTTTCATGTGATAATGTGTAACTTATGATTAACTTTTTTTTCAAATACCCAGCTGAGGCGGTATTTTCTTAATAATAGAACTATTATATATTTCATATCTTCAGCATGGCGTGTTTCCTTTGGTCAGTCTGCTGTATGCTTTAGGCTCTATATTTTCCAGTCACTGGTTTTATTCTGACCGGCTGGAAGTGTAGCACCAGAACGTGCGGATTTGGAACAACCAGCTTGGTCCACTTGTGTCAACCTCAACATCGAAGCTTCTACTTTCCCTGAGAATAAAATGATAAAATTTGGGCATCTTACAGTAAGACACAGCACTTGAGGCTTCAGTGTGCGCCAGCCTAGTCAGCCTGTTTCTCTCTAATTTTTCTCCTGCAATGTTTTCACTAATAGTTGACTTGATTTTAATAAAAAATAACAGAAAAAGAATTACGTTTTTAAGTTTTATCTGTCAGTTGCTCTCAAAGAGAAGTGATCTCTCTAATAGTATCTACCTGCTATTGTCTCCTGTGGTGTTCCCCAAGGCCCAATCTTAGGCCCCATTTTATTTGGACAATATGTTGAAAATACAACATCCCTTACTGTACAATGACAACACAACTTAACTTAACCTTCAGTCTGTTTTAAGTTGTGTTGAGGTTGTCACATGCTGGAAGGCCAGCCACATTTCTCCAGTGGGCCTTAAATATGCATACACAGAAGAGAGAAATCCGGGTCATTTTATAGACATTTTATTAGCCATTATAGCCTCATTAATAGAAGCTTCTTTCACATTATATCAATGGCGAAAATAATCTGGAGACCGTCTTATAAACAAACTTGACTAGTTAAAATACATCCTCTGTGTGACAAAACAACAAAAAAAGTCAAGGCAGAGGAGAAGAAGAGGCAGCTTTACATTTACACAAAAGATTGATGGAGTTACATAGGAGTGATATGGCCCTACTGAGCTGTACTGTAGCAGCCAACTGTAACCTTTGGCATTCACCAGAGTTATGTAATACGATAACCTGATTTCCACAGCTCCATGGGCACAGACACATTAATGCTTTGATTAGACAACATTGCTTTTCCTCATCTTGATAATCTTTTTTGTTTTCTTTCTGCTTAGGATATATCCTGATCACTATTTTTTTGTAATTCAGATTCAACACCTTTTCCTCATGACTGCATAATGCATCAGCAGTCAAAGATAAAATAACATGAGGTACATAGAACATTACATTGATGTTATAATGGCACAAATGGAAAATGTAAAGTATACATTGTTCTCATGTGATCTGCTGGCAGGAAGTCTGCGCAGATGAATTAAGGCATCCTGTCCTCAACTGAGACACCTCCTCTGCTCTGAGACTTTTTAACTTCCTGGACCCCACGTAGACAGAGAGTATCTGTGTGCTGACAGTCAAATGAACCAGAAACAAATACACACAGCATCCTTTTCCCACCTCCCCCACAAGGCACATTAAACACACCCACAGCATGCACAATGCAGTATACCTATGTCCTGACATCATCACTGGAGCCCACTTGGTGATGACATCACCCATGCATAAACAAATCTGCTTGTGTTGACCTTGGTGTGACCTCCAAGGCCATCAGGAGGCCTTTTTTCACTGCAGCTCTTGGACAGAATTCCCCGTTTCCTTTGGGCTGTTGCAGTCTCATGTGGTAATAATAAATCCTCCACAAACTTAAAACGGACACTGCAGAAAGATGTTTGGATAGATGTTTGAAGGTTTCTTTTTTATTTTTAGTTTCCCATAAGCTGTGTTTTCTCTTTTGGATGTTTATTTTTTGTTTTTGTGGCAGATCTCACATTTGTTTCAGTTACTCCCATGGATCCAGTCAGGGAAAGAAATGTACAGTACATCAGTAAATGGACAAAGTAGAGAAAATATACCTTGATTTTTCTTTTTTTGGCCAGAGCCATGAGCTATAAAGACAAATAGTAATTTGCTCCCCAAAATGTTTTATTTACCACTGCTGTGCAACATGTCAATCAAATAAACCTTCATCAGGCACAAAAAAAACAAAAAAAATTACATCAAACAACAACAGGTGACATTCGGTTATTGGCTGCAGCTCAAGGAAATCATGTATGCTTATTCAGTAAAAGTAAATGTGATCATCGGTCAGGTGACAACAACTGGCGCACAAAGCAATATGTCAGTCAGACAAACCCTGAAGAGAGAAGAAAATGCAATGCCTGGAGCTACACATAAGCTGTCTAGTCTTCAGCATATTGCACATAACACACCTAAGCCCAAAGCTACATCTGAAGGCAGAGTCACAGAGCTTCTTTTAAAGGGAAAGTGCATTTTTCTTGTTTCTTGAAAAGTTGACAAAAACAGCGAGAATCATATCTAGAATTATAAATCACTAAATGGTTTAGGGCCAAAATACATTTCTGATCTGTTAATGCACTACGAACCTCCCAGACCTCTAAGGTCATCTGGGACAGGTCTGCTCTCTGTCCCCAGAGTCAAAACTAAGCAAGGGGAATCAGCGTTAAATTTGTATGCTCCGCACATCTGGACCAACCTTCCAGAAAGCTGCAGGTCCGCCGCAACTCTCAGTTCTTTTAAATCAAAGCTGAATGCCTATCTTTTTGATGTTGCCTTTCTTTAATTTCTTATACTGCAATACAAATTTTATTTTCGTATTTTATCTGATTTTACTTTTGTTTTCTTTTTATTATTATTTGTTTTTAATTGCGTTTAATGTTTTATGTAAAGCACTTTGAATTGCCCTGTTGCTGAAATGTGCTATATAAATAAAATTGCCTTGCATTACCTTGCCTAGAAACCTTTTTTCATATTCTGCTACAGGGCAGCATTGGTTTCTATGTTTAATCAGATTAAACAAAAAATATGTATGCTGTTTTCCTCTTTAATATATGGTTTTTAAAATGCATTACCTGTAATGAAATACATTTTTAAAACCTCTTAAAATTAGGGCTGTCAAACGATAAATTTTTTTTTATTGCGATTAATCGCTGAATTTCTATAGTTAATCGCGATTAATCGCATATTTATCACATGTTCTATATCAAATTCTATTATTTTGCTGTTTTTAAGTACATATTAACAATGGAAAGCAATTCTTACCAGTGTATCTTGACTGGGAATCAAATGAATGCAAAGAAAGTTACTTTATGAACTTGACTTTAAGATTTGTATTTGTTTAGTATTTATTTACTGTAAACAAAAGAAAAATGTGTGAATCTGTCATTATTGCACAATTCCTCCAAGTACCTAACTAAAAATCCCTATCCTTACCAGAGTCAATATAGTGTTTTGTAACTTCTAAATAATTTTGATTACTCACCGACGTCCAGTGATCACCGGTTAATGAGACAGCGTTTGTACTTTGCAGCAGTTCCAGTTGGGCTGCTTTCTCCGTGTCGTACAGGCTGTGTATGCGTGAAACTACTGTCCCCCTCGACGGCAATGAGACAGGTCATAACATGCCAACCGTAGTACGTCTTTAAGACCTGAGTCCTCTACGATGCTGACAGGTCTGCAGTTAGTTGCCACCCATTTTGCAAGAGCTGTAGTAATATTTGGGGATTTGGTTTCATCCACAGGTCGGCAAGTAGCACTCTCCAAAATAGTGCTTTGCCTGAGTGGGTAGCATGCTAGTGGGTAGCATCAACCAGAGTCACGTTAATTAGCCCGTAGGTGGTAGCTCAAGCTTGACGTGCTTCGGTGATGTTTTAATTCGGCTTTACACAATGTGCATATGGCTTTCGACTTGTCTATGAGCCGTCCGGGAGTTTTGGAAAATAAAAAGCGCCATTCAGATTGTGTTGCTGCTGTCTTTCTCCATTATGCCTGCAGCCTGCAGCAGCAGGATGTATTACAAGGAAGTATGGCAGCTTGATGATAAGTAACGGTGCAGCAAAGGGTCAAAATAGTAGCCTGTTAGGCACGACGCAAAGCCGAGTGAAGTGTAAAATAAATTAATAAATGGCATGCGATTAATGCGATTAAAAAAAAAAAGTATGCGTTATGCCTGGCCTTTAATCGCATCGTGATTAATGTGTTAATGCTGACAGCCCTACTTAAAATACATGTTTAGTCCTTTTAAGCTGTTCACATCTTGTTTGGTTGGTAGACTAAGCAGCAGTGTATTTGAATAGTGGTAAAATGTTGGCCAGTGGGACTAAAACCAGTAATCCATTGATTACATATTGCACATAAGGTTGGGAGAGTCATACTGAAAAAAGGGTCCACATTGATGCAGCAGTGGCCGAAATTTTATTCCTGGATCCTACAATTCCCATAAGGCAACTTGACTAGTGCTTTTTGATTCTACTTGCCTGGTAAAGGCCCATGAGAGCTGACCCTGATGACAACACTAGGGTTATTTACACAGACTTGAGAAAGCTCCCTGTGAGCAACATAAGACATTATACAGCTGTTTTGAGTAGAAGTACTCATGATCAGTAAACTGATTTTAAAGAATTATAACAAAAAAAGGCACATATGCATTCATTGACAATACCTGATAAGTCATAAAGCCATATGGATTACAGCAAACATTTAATAGAGCTAATGAACAAGACATGAGACATCATATTGTCTTCTCACAGGTCTGTTAACGTCAGTTTAACATGAAAGGTCAGAGGAGGTGTTACGGTCCTGACAGCAGTGAATTCACCCAGGTTATTGCTGAGGAACTTCAGATTTTTGTCCAGCCATGTGGATCATGTGCTAAAGCTGTATCCTCTCACAAGACATATCTGAATATGCTGCTTTATGGATGTTCGAAACCTGTAAAAGTGCCTATGTGCATGCCAGAAAAGGGTACTATAAATCACATTTTCCATGTACTGGTGTGTTGTTGTCCTTAAATTGCAAGAACCATACTGGTGACTCATATTTCAGCGCTCACTGGTATTCAGGGACACACATTTCCAACAGAGCCCAAAAAATGTAATCTAAAACTCAGTTTACAAGTGTGGTACTTCTGTGGATTTAGATGTTTTTGCACAATGTCTACAACTAACTGGGTCATTTAGCATTGAGTGCAATTCCTACTTCTCTTAAATCACTCTAGTCCCTGTACATAAACATCTAACCTGAGCAGAATCAAATCCAACAGAAAGCCATACAAAAGCTGCTAATACAGACAGGAAAGGTATATGTTGCGGGTTTTGAACTGTGGAGCTCTAATTGGATTGCTGGGCAGTTGAAACGGAAATGAGAGTAAGAGGGGATTTACACACTAACACTATCTGGGCTGCTGGCGTAGGAACTCTGCTTTATCATTTAGCACAGCTTGAAAAGGCTTTTTGCAATGTGATGTTTGTAAACAGCTAGATTATATGGCAATGAGTGCAATTGTTGAATTCTATTTTTTTATTATCAGCTGTCTGGCTCGATCAAAGCACAACATTTTAGCATGCTTTCGAACTGCGCTTCCATTCACAACAGTCTCATTGGGTTCTTCTTTTTGAAGGATTTTTTTCTCTCCTTTTCAGTCTCAAGTCAAAGGGGTTATGCACTTGTTTGTCAGCATAAAGCTGAAGCTCAAGCACAAACGAAGAGAGCTCAAAGATCAAATCGCAGCCTTGGGAAGAACCACAGGATCTTTTGCAGACACACTACACAAATGACTCAGTGTCTGTCCAGTGTGCCAATGTGCAATTTATGGTTGTGGATAAGTTATAGTACATATTTTACATATCACTTTCTGGCTTTTTTCTGCCTTTACATGCATTGTTGTGCTATTCACTGTATAGCTATAGGGTGAATCATTTTCTTCATAATCTGCAGTTCAGGTGACTAGACACTACATGTACCTTTTGTAATTTTGGAATGGGGTTAAACATCTCTTGCTCAAGGCAAAATTCAGATTTAGTTTGGTTAGTCATTTAGTTATTTTGGTTAGATTGTGTCTAATGGTGGCACCACCAGTTATTTTGGTCAAAGGCAGCCTAAAATAGTGGCACCACCAAAACAGTTTTGGTTATGGCAAATTTGGTGTGTGTGTGTGTGTGTGGCAGTAAATAAAGACTTACAGTAGAGACAGCTGAAGACACAAGGATGTTCTTAAAGTCTTTGGGTGGTCCAACCTCTCTGGGAGATTCAGCCTACTTTTTGCGAGCGCCAACGCCAAACAGTGGTCATTATTAGCACAAAAACCAACCCCTCCAGGCTGGGATTACCTTGCAGCCAACTGCAGATGTGAACGTCTAAACAATTCTCCCACTCTGTTTTGACATACTCTATTACAGGTTCTGCATTCTGCACCGGATCCAGGAAAAAAGATTGACAGCAAAATGAAATCATTCATTTTCTGGTCTGATGTCATCCAAAATTTGCCATAATTGCCCAGGCCTGGCGTCTCTGGTCTGTGAATGGCAGGGACACCATTGCTGGGCGAGGTGCATGGAGAGGAAAGTAGAGCGGTGGATGTTCCCTGTTGGATCTGTGTTAACTCTTTGTCTGTTAAAGCATGTGGGATGTACAATTCAGTACAGTAAGGGGTGCGGCACCACTTTCTTCTGTCTGCTTGGAAAGCTCGACCAACACAGTCAGCCTTTAACTTTCTACAGCACTCACAATCAAAGACAAGATATGACTTGATGTGGTCAGACCCCATAGGCTAATGATAGACTCTCAAACCCAGCAGCAGAGGCTCAGGGCACTTCAGTGCAGTGTGTAGGAATGCACACAGATGCAGTTATGTAACCACGTAGAGCCTGAGAGCCACCAGGAATTCAGAGAGAGGGAAGATCCACCGACTGCACAAAACGTCAGGGGGCCTATTCCTTTCAGCTGTCTCAAGGAATAACACTTTTCCTTTTATGTGTATGATTTTCTAATATATGTACATCCCTTTAAAAATAGCAAAGCCACAATGCAAAAATACTTGGTTACAAGTAAAAGTCCTGCATTCACAATTTAAAAAAAGTAAAGGTACATTCCTATTAGTAGAAAAAAATTATTTAAAGCTGCACTAATCAATATTTTAATATCAACAATGGATCAAATATCTGTATGTAGTAGAGGATGGATACCTGAATCGAGCCCGTCGGGACTCGGCGGTACCCGACGGGCCGGGCCGGGTTCAGACAGATATTTAGAAATGATGTTCGGGTCGGGCTTTTTTAAATTTAAAAAAGCTTATTATGTAGGTGCGCCTGTGTTAACATGCTGATGCGCTCATCTGATGACATTTCCGAATGCCTTCCTACTGTTGCTTAATAAAAGCGGGTTTTCCACACAAACAAACGTACATGTGTCATTAGTATGAGAAAAAAAATGAGATTTTAACTGTGTTGGGCTCGGGTCGGGCTCGGACATAAATATCTTAATGCCTGTCGGGCTCGGGCCGTGCTCGGTTACTGCTCTGTCGGACGCGACAGAGCAGTAATAAATATAAATAATAAATAATAAAATATAATTATCAGCAACCATTGCTCTCCTAGTCCTCAGCACTACACTACAGTGTTTTAGTGTCTTTCAGCTCCTTGTTTTGGCTCCAATTTTTGGCTCCAATATACCTACCCACTGTACACCACCTGCTCACCACCAAACAGCAGCCAACAGCCACAGTTAGGGACGGGCTGGTGAACACAAAAACAGAGCTAAAAGAGAGGGAATATTGGATTTACATTCATCAGGTTGACATTAATCTCTATAAACAGATATCTGAATATGTAGGCAACTGTACAAGACTTTAGTATCATAAGTGTTCTGGTTTCTGTTTGTAGTCCCTTTGTAGTCCGAGTAGGACTGACCAATCATGTTTGAGCGGGCTTTGGTTGCATGCAGGTAAATGTCTTTGTGAAGAGCAAAAGAGGTGGAACGCATTGGCTTCCGTCTGACGTCGCTTTAGCTTTTTATTAGCTTTTAATGTATTTATCTGCATTCATATGTAGATAGCTGTTTATAGAGATGTTGTCTTTCAACTCCAGCCTCGCGTCTCAAGTTGCTAATCGGACCCGGCGCATTAAAGAGGAAGTCTTGGCCCGGATTTCCAGTTGCTACACCGGAAACCCCTAAATATTGTCTGTTGCCCCAGAGGCTAAATTGCGATAGCTGATGGGTTCTAAGATTGTCTGGACACAAACCCGACACCAAATGATAGCTAATCTTGCTCCCAGCTGCTGAGTGTGTAAATAAGCAACTGTTTGCTAACAAGTGTCAAGTCAATAAATAAAGTGTACTGTATAAAGTGTACTGTATATGTCCATGTTATAATTGCAGCTTGTGTCTGCTGTTTTAAAAAAAAAAAAATGAAGCGATCAGACCGTTCAGAGGTCGGAGGCTGCAGAAGGGGAAGCAGCTCTTTTTTGTCATCCTCTGCTTCTTCTGTTCACAGCCCCAAGCCCAAGGGTTTAGTACACAAAATGTTAAGGATCTTGCAGGTTGATCTTGATCACTGGTTCTTCCTCTTGGCCTGCTTCCTCTCTTACCTCAAGGGTAGCTTTTCCACTTCTCTAGTTGGCCGGTTCTATGTCTACCCAGCCAGACACTCTGCCGTCCTCAGGCGGAGGCAGCGGATGGGTTATAACCTCAACCTGTTGTGTAAGAGCGTTGTAAAGAGATAATACTCTTTGCTCAAGACAAGCTTTCAGAGTGTACTTTCACCTGCCATCATGAACAAAGCTATCTTCAAATCCATGCACCATAAACAAGAACATCACAGTTTGCTCTTAGATTAATAGGACATGCTTCATATTTAGGGCCTGAGCACTGACAGCGGTGAAGGCCCTATTGAAACTGAAGGAATTATTATTATTAAAGCAAATTAATTGCCTTTTAGAGGAGCTTAACATATTCAAAAACTCACCAAAATTGGCGGTCGAATCAAGCCTGGTGAAAATGTACGTATTGTAAGGGTTTTGGGAATAGGCGCACAAAAATGGCTCGCTAGTGCCCCCTACAAAATTAAATAAATTAAGCCCCTGCAGTACGTTTAACGTAGACTCACGAAACTTGGTACACATATGTAGCATGTCAAGACGTCATTGAAGTCATACCCTAAACCCAACAGGAAGTCCATCATTTTGAATTGAAAGTTCGAAATTAGTGCGATTTTGGCCAATTCCACATGTCGTACTTTAACGAACTCCTCCTAGAGATTTCATCGACTTCAAATTTGGTCTGTGCCATCTTAAGACATTAAAGTTATTAAAAGCAAAACTTTTCGTCCAACGGTGTGGGTGTGGCGTGGCGGCCATTTTGAGTGTTTAGCGATGAACGAGAAAGTGGCTGTAACTACAGTGTACATTGTCCATTCTGCTTGAAATTTCCCATGATCAACAAAAGTCCAGGCCTGAGGACATTTACAGGCCAATATTGACTTTTAGTTGTAGCGCCCCCCGCTGGCAACAGGAAATCAGCCTTATATGACAAACATCATTCGATTTTCATGAAACTTATAATGTGTGGTCTACATGTGATACTGAGCAGCCCCCAATAAATTAACCACGCCCACTTGCTCAGACCACGCCCCCTTTCATAACTTTTGAAGCGTTTAAGGTAGAGTCTTGTGTGAAGTATCATTGAACTCAGCAGAGTTCCTTTGTCATTGGTCATGGTTTGAGCCTATGCTTTCGCTACGGCCCTTTTTATAACTAATGACCCGTTTGATGTACACTATTGTGTGAGGTATCATTGAACTCAGCAGAGAGTTCCGTTTTCATTAGTCATGGTTTGGCCCACCCCCTACGCTTTAGCCTTGCCCCGTTTCCCAGCTAAAGAACTGTATGATGTAGAGTCTTGTGTGAGATATCATTGAACTCAGCAGAGAGTTCCCTTTTCATTGGTGACAATTTGCAGTGTCGGCCGCAAAGATCGGCGTCTGCCAGTGACCCCGACACGCGCAGAGGAGCGAGAGCCCGTCCATCGCTGCTTGCAGCTTTAATTTAGGGTTTTAACTGTTGTATAAAAAAATCCACACACTTACACGTTACCTTTAGGGCAGACTTTTAAGTTCTCCAGCCAATACTGTTCTGTAATGATATACAATTAGCATTTCTGTCTACATAAACCATCCATATAAACGGTTGGTGTATGTGTAAGTTTCTAGACAGAGAAATCCAAACCAATTAAAACCTCAAACCCTTCATCCCACTGATATTTGATCTAACTTCAAAAACAGACTGTTGCGACTGGCATCTCTCATGTCCTTCGCTTGCCACAACTGGGGAGACATCCCGCAGTAGGGATGTCTCTAAGATCTGACCTGTGGTGGGGCTCCGTTCCCAGTTGACTGTGGGAGTAAGCCTTAATGCCTTTCAGGAGTGGGAGCATGTTTCCCCTGGAAGATATGAAAACTGTCTGTAAGTGGTTGCTTCCAAGAAGTTGTCAGAGACTATAGATAAACAATTTTTTTTTACAAGGACACAAAGGACCTTGTAGAAAGCACTTGCTCAAGTAATCTCAAGTAATTTCATCCTCTGAATGTTTGTTAAACCGACCTCAACTAACTCACTGTGTACACTACAAGATTCAAAGGAAGACTGTTAGCAGCACAGTGCAATTACAGGCTCAAGTCATTTTAAATAATATCATTCCAGTTCAATATGATCATTTAGTATCACTTCAAATGCTGGGTGTCTCTGCATTCTTTTGGAAAACAGCTCATACAGTCTCAGTCATACTTTACCAATAAATGTTGCAGAAAAACAGCTTTCTTGAAAAGAATAGGAAGAAATACCACTGAAAAAGCTCAATCTTTATACAATCTCAATGTGAGGTCAGATAGCCTGCACTGAGAGAGAGAGGTGAATGGGAGCAAATAGAAGCAAACGTGATGGTCGGTGCAGGAATCTTAAAAGTGAATTCCCATAAAAGGGTCTGATCAGTTGGGCTGTGAAGTTGTGTGAAGTTATACACTTATATCACAGCACCCTCTGGTGGCAAACACGTATTAACAAATATAGGAACAGTTTTAACATTAACAAAAGTGAAAATGTTGCCTGATGTTTTCCACACATCTGCACACAGACTACAAACTTCAATGGCTTAAAAAAAGATTTGATACATCTTTGTTATCTATAGTGCTGAAGCTGTGAGTGAGGTACTAAACATGTAGTACTGTAGGACTGTGATCCAGTGTCAGGCTGAACTTTGGCACAGCTGCAACTGGCACTGGTGTGCAAATAACTGGTGATATGATGCAGCCAAAACACAGAGCAATACATACGACAGAATATAGAGACAATAAGAGTTATGAGTACAAACGAGGAAGTACTGAAATAGCTGACACTTTGAAATAACTTTAAACGAATCACCTTGAGAATTAGATTTTTGTGCTGTGCCATGTGTCCACTTCACCCCCTATATTTAGTTGTTGTCATTTGTCGTGCAGGTCAGCTGGGATCCTGCAGCAGGACACGCCTCTGGGCTGAATGGAGCTCGCGCCGTGCGAAAAGTCCGACTTGCAGCGGATCCAAGATTGTCTTGACCAGATTTTACGGATTTTAACAAGGATCTAATCGATATTATTGAGTCTTTATAGTCGAGTAAATGCAGCGATGACGCGGGAGGAAGATCTCATTCGGATTGCAAAAAAACTGGACAAGATGGTGTCTCGAAATAACACGGTGAGACCGTATTTTGACACCCACAGGTGGCGTGTTGTCCTGCCACCTCGTGCAGTGTGTGCAGAAGGGCCGTAAATGTCTCTTCTTAAAAGGATCCTCCAGATTTACGATGACAATAAGTTTGATTTCGTCTGAATCGGTGTATTGGAAAAGTGTGCACATTTGTAATATGAGCATGACTGTACTGTTAAATGGTCAACAGGTGTTTGGCGCGGGTTTCCAGACATTTCGCTCGCAGTCGACCCAGAGTGTGCAGCGCTATTTGGGTCAACTTTAGTCGACTCGTTGGCAAGTTTTTGCAAAGTTTTTTGTGGTTTCGTTATTGAACGGGAACTAATGCAACAAAGTAAACAACATGGCTTGTGGGCAAGGTCGAGTGTGTGTATATGTTTGTGTGTGTGTTGTGACAGGACGTAGTTTCATGGCGTTCTTGCACAGCTGTAAACGACAATGCAGTAGTCAATAAAAACTGAAAAAACTATGATTTCTAGAATAAAGCAAACAATCACAGAAATTCTCATGTAATGCCTGTTCTGAGATATTTTTTGAATTTATGGAATCAATATGTATTTGTCTAAAAGAATGACGGAAATCTAAAAATACAGAAGTGAAACTGTAACTGCTCACTTATCAGTTTGTGGTTTCTTTTTTTAGTTTTTTTAAAAATATTTTCATTTGCGATCAAATCAGCATTTTTCATTATATTTCTAAACAAACATTCAAGATTTATAAATTAAAAGTCTAAATGAAGTTGTCCGTTGACTCTGTTGTGTGTGCAGGAGGGCGCCATGGACCTGCTGAGGGAACTGAAAGGTTTCAATATGACACTCAAACTTCTCCAGGTTGGTATACTGTCCAGTGTATAGTTTATACTGGAGTACAATTAACTCATTCTTAGTCATACACCACCAAGACAAACAGCATGGTTTTTAAAGCTCACAGTGTACATTTTTGATCGTTTTAGGAAACGAGGATCGGCATGTCTGTGAACGGTATTAGGAAGCACTGCACAGACGAGGAAGTCATTGCCTTGGCAAAGATCCTCATAAAAGACTGGAAAAGACTTCTGGGTACTTGATTTTGATACATTGATTCACTGAGCAGTTAAATAGTTGTTTGTGCAATAAATACATCCATGAAGTGAATGATTTGCTGATATGATTCCCCCTTCCACGCAAACGCTCACACAGACTCTGAGAAACCATCTGAAATGAAGAACGGTTTGGATTCCAGTAAAACAGCCGTGTCTCCAAACAGCTCCCCCTCTGAGACACAAAGCAGGTCAGTACTTTAACAGCTGCCCCACAGAAACTCCACAGCTGACATGATGTTTAACACAGAAGCAGAGGCTATATGAAGCAAATGGAGTGGTGAATGTGACCTAACTGCTTTAATTTAATCTAAAATGACATGGAATTGAGATGGAAATGCAGATGTTCGGTGGAATGGTGAGATGTTTGTCATATACACGTCACATCGCGCTACACCAGACCTATAGTTTTTGTACATGTTTATGTATTATGACCGTTGTCCAAACTACTGCATGTGTATACCAATTAACCTGCCTTGAAAAATAGCTGAGCCTCAGCAGCTCTGTCAAAAAGCAATTAAGAAATTAAAAGCTGAAAAAAGTGTCAGTAGTTACACTGTAGCAGCTTATCCAGGAGTAAATCAGTATGTAAAGACATTTGTTGTTTGTTTGCCATGGAAGCTTTTAAATTACTCTATTTTCCGGTAGAGTTTTCTACCCGCTGACAGCTGTAAGTGAATTTACGTCATTTAAGTGTCCAGACAAAGAACCAAGGACAGTGCTTTAGAATTAGAATTCAAAAGAATAAAAAAAAAATAAAAAAAAATAAAAGAAGCCTCATTTTATGTCAGATTTTCTAGCAGCACACCATCAAATGTATCTATCTGTTCTAACAGGTAAGGGATAATGTAGAGCGAGCCAGTCATTATTGCGAATTGAAGGGGTTCAGTTTGCAATAATGACCTGCCTGCTCTGCCGCTTAGTACACAGCTACTTACTAAAGATATCAATAATTTGACCCAAAAATGTTAATTTAAAAATGATTTTATTGATTTAAAAATGGTCCTCCAGAGAACTGTGTCCATAGCAGCGGTCTGTTATTTATAGTCGCAGTCTGCCTTTAAGAAATAACAGACTGTAGAATGCCGTAATTGACCAATCAGTATTGTTTTTTTTGAGTGTGTAAAAAGATCAATTATAAATAATGGTTCTTGTACTAATGTGCTTGCTTGGATATTTCTGTGGTTAGACCATGACATTAGAAAGGAACCTTAAAGTCTGGGCACAAGTGATGATGGATGCTTCTGTTACTGAAGCTGTAATTTGGTCAAGCTAGTCATGTTTGCAAGTGCAAATCTTGGACATTTCTAAAAAAGGCTTTGAAAGTCGTGATGTCCTATTTGTTTTTGCATGACGTTTTCATCTAAAACACTGGATTCTCTTCTAATGCCCCATTCTGACCGGAATATGTTCTGTGGGGGGGGGGGTAATTACAACATTACCTATGCTGGTCAGAGATTTTAATACCACAAATTAGTTTGACACCCCAAATTACTTGATGAACCTTTGTTTCTGTTAGTCACAGGAGACTTGACGTCAAACCGAAACATGACTCAGATCCTGACAAAAAACACCCCGATAAAAACCGGAAAGGAAAACATAATAATGAACACTTAAACAAAAAGAGACACGCAGATGACCCAAGTGATGAAAAGCACCCGGAGGAGCCCCAAAATGAGAAACATCCCCAAGAAATCAGAAAAGAGGAGCATTTAGAAGAACCCAAAAAACGACACGTGGAATTGAATAACAAGAAACAGAAGCATTTACAAGACCTGCAGAGTGAGAAACACAGACCAGAACCGAGAAAAGAAAGACCGTTAGGAGAGCCAAAGAAGATGAGACACATGGAAGAAGTCAAAAAGGAAAAATACCCAGAGGAGCCCAAGAAGCACAGCTACACAGATGACATGAAGAAGGATAAACAAAGAGAAGAAAGCAGACATGAGAGGCCAATAAAATCACCGCAACGAGAGAGACCGCCAACTGAACCCCAGAGAGAGAAACCTGCCTTTCACAAATCAATATTTGAAAGGTGAGACGGAGGTGGCTCAAAACTGATTACTACACATCAAAACATGCAACAGAGCTTCAGATTGAATTATTTATTTCAGGAAAGGAGTGATGGACAGCAGTGTTCTGTATCCCACCCGGTTCCCCTCTCCTCCTCGATCTGCTCGGCCTCCTCTCTCGGTCAAACGCCCCTCTGTGGACCTGAAAAAAGACAGGTCAGGACTGTTACATTGCCTGATATGAAGAGCATGATGGACTGAAATATTACTGCATGCCCTAACTGTTTCTGATTCACTCATTAGCCGTGACATTTGTTCCTACAGTTTTATAACCAGACTCATGGCCTTACAGGATCCCCACTGTGCATGGTGCATGCTGTGATGGGTCAGTCAGGTGTGGCTTTATTAAAAAGATTTTGTATTTAGCTCGAACAGCATCGGGGACTCTTGAGTTCTGACCTGTACTGTTGTGACATTTGTTCAGAAAGGACAGTAAAGACCCTTCCTCCCGACATCCTCTTCCTCATGCTCCTCAACCGGCCTCTCCGCCGGCTAGGCGACATTCACTGGAAGTAAAGAAAGAGAGGTCAGGCGTACTTCGGTGCATGTTTGAGTGCGTTTAGTGAAGAGAAGAGTGAGATTTTTGTGGAAACATTAAACAAATGTAAATTTTTTACATTAGGAAACTTACACCGGACCCAAATGCTCCATTTGCTCCTCTTCCTCTTCACCTTCATCCTCCTCCACCCAGGTCAGGGTCTGCATGCCCACTGCAATGCCTCACATTCATATTTGCTGATAATAATCCACTCTCATCATAAAGTGACTCAGATCAGCTCAAAAGGTTTTGTTTCATTTAGAAAAGAGCCTCCTGACCCCAATGCTCCTCTTCCTCCACTTCCTCTTCACCTGCATCCCCCACCTGCTCAACCGAAGCGTCCCTCACTGGACGGGAAAAAAGAGAGGTCTGGTACAGATCGAGTTCTCATTACAGGCCACATGTAGTCACTGCCTTGAAGTATCTGGGAGGATTGTTTTGAAGAAATAACCTGTGACCTGTGAGTTTTCTTCTCTGCATTAAGTCCTTGTGTTGTTTGCTACAGCAAAAAGGAGTCGTCAGACTATAAACCTCTTCCACAGAAGAAGACGTCAGATCACATGAAGAAAGACAGGTCCGGGATCTGGGAATTATTCTGTCTCTCATTCATCCTTGAAAAAAATACTTTGCTGTTATATATATATATATATATATATATATATAGTACATGACGGTAATGCAGTGTGTAGTGCTGTTATGAGAGTTGTATCGGTGATAAAGCCTTTTTCTTTTTACGTGGCTACAAAGGAAATAAAGAATAAAAAATGTTGTGAAGTTAATTGAACACATTTGTCCATATAACGGGTAGATTGATGGCATTTCAAAGGATATACTGTCTAAGGTTTACAGATTTAAGGTTTATACTTTTCCACTATTTTACTATTATTCTCCCATCCTGATATAGTAGGAAATCATTCACATCTTTAATTAAACCTACATTGTGTAATTTGTGGAGTTGATTCTTAGCAAAACCCCCTTTGTTCTTTCACAAATATGTGCTCATTCATGTGTAATTACTTCCACCAACTAATCAAAGTATTCTCGTAAGCATAGAATCTGCCATTCAGAATCATTCAGAATACATACGAGCGAGTCGCTCGAATGACGGCTGCCATGTAGTGCCTCCGTCTTTAAAATACCTTTGCCAAAGAGGGACATACCTCTGCCTTTCACGCTTTTAGATTCAGTGGCACCGTGACGAATGCCAGCCGGGAGGGAAAAAGAGAATTAAAACGACAATGCGACAGGCAGAGCAACAAGAGTTAATATTGGAGTGGCTAGAACAGCTGCGTGTAAACGATGGAGATACTAAGAGCTAATTTCGGGTTCGGCCACCGTAGGAGTTAAAACATGCTCGGAATGGGAAGGGTTAGAAAGTAATATTCAGTTGGTTATCATATACAATTTCTCCGCTAGATGAAGGAGAAATTCTTACACAATGTAGCTTTAAAGCTGGTGTACAGTAACTTACTGTAAAAAGAACAAAGAGTCTAGAAGGAGATATTTTGTTGGTACAAAGACTGTTTTCTTTTTGCAGGAAAGACTCATCGGATAGCAAAGTGCCTAAAAAACACTCCGATGAAGCCAAGAGAGAAAGGTTGGCCAGTCACGATTGTGAAAATGCTTGTTAAGCTGTGAAACATGGTGGTTGTGTGTTTTTTTTCTGTTTTCAATGCATACTTTTACTGTCTGCGAGTGGATTTGTTCGAGAATCAAACAAATGTTTCCTTTTGTCAGGAAAGATTCATCTGACTCTAAACCACCACTTCCCAAAAGTCCCAGTTTGGATGTCAAAAAGGAAAAACACAGGTGTGCAGGAGCAGGAAAATAAATTCCCCTGGACATTGCATCTGAATTTATGCTGCTTCCGACATAATGTGTATTTGATTGGTGTCGGTGTCACAACTCTATCTCTTTTGTTTTCAGGAAGGACTCCTGCGACTCAAAGCCTGGCCAACCTGTTAAACGTCAATCAGTTGACTTCAAACCTGACAGGTAGGACTTGTATCCACTTCTCATACTTGGAAATGAAAGAGAACTAAACATTGTAAATAAATCCAAATTTACTAAAAGTGCATTACTCACTGTAGGCGGGAATCCATCGATTCAAAGAAATACAGCCCACCCCCAGCAAAGAAGCTAACAGTTGAAAGGTAAATGATTTGTTTAGTTTCACAAGTTTGTTTCAGTGGAAAGCATGACGATGATGCTGTTGACTTTATATTACAGAAGAGAGTCTCATGGCTCTAAGACTTCTCAGCCTGGACCTCCACAGAGGAAGCCCTCTACTGACGGTATTGAAAGGTATTTCTTTATTTAAACAATATTCAAGTCATTGTAGTTTGAGTATTACAATGTATTCTGATGATACTCAATCTGGCTTAGGTACACTCATTTTAAGTAAGGAGGGCCATTTTATGAAATATAAGATTAATGATAATGGACTGGATGTTGCTATTTGGCACAGATAATTATCCTAACACTCTGCAGGTTCCCCTCAGCTCGGCTAAGGAACGTTTTTAGCATTTCAGTTATTCTTTTGGTTTCATAGCCTGCAACTGTACTGTTTGGTTTAGTCTCATGGCTCTCATCAGCCTGGTTTCCAGCAACATCCAGATGTTTTTAGTGATAAACTCACCAAAGAATTCACAGTACGCTGCAATATGTTTTAGGAGAGGAAAACAGAGCTAAAACCGAGGGAATATTGGTCTCACATTCTGCAGGTACAGGTGGCCAAAAACACAAAATCCAAGTCAATGCTTTTGTTATTACTGCTGGATGTGTAAATCGGCAATTGTTTGCTAACACGTTAGCCATGTCCTCTTTATAAGGTGATAATATGTCAGTGTGTTCCGCTTTCCCCAAATGGACAAAAATAATAATTATGGCTGCTTGCCAGTGATGAATGGGATTCAGTTGACATGTGGAAAGGGCCTCATCTTTGTCCTTTACATATATTTAGTAAGATGTAATGTCACAAAAGGTTTGAAAAATGCAATGCTTCAGAAAAGAATCACTCGTTCAAATCCCAGGCTCAGTTTGGACGCCTCTCTTTCCATTCTAATCAGGCCAAATCCACCAGATGTGATGCTTCACACACTTTGCTTTGATGTCTCCTTTTCTGCAGGAAGGGCAAAATTGATACCCCTAAAACTCCCACCACCCCGACCAGCCCTATGTCACCCAGCTTCAGTTCTGCCGGGGGTCCGCTATCCCCTCACCTCGCTACCGGAGACTCCGTCAGAGACAAGTGCATTGAGATGTTGGCAGCTGCCTTGCGCACAAACAGTGAGGCTGATAGTACACTTAACCACAGAGAGTACACACTACAGCAGCTCATGTGCTCTAAATATGCTGACAAAGTAACATACAAAAACAGCTCTGGATAGTGGAACGTAGCAGCCATATACTGCATAAGGAATACACACAAATCTCACTAGTGTGCAGTTTATTAACATGATTTCTTTTTTACTGGTCTTCACAGACGACTTCAAGGATTTTGGAACTAACTGTGACAGCATGGCTGCAGAGATTGAAGATCATATCCTTCAATTTAGCTGATTATTTGCTGTCGTGATTGGTTTGACTAATCAGCAATTCATTCACTGATTATCCAAATGGAAGGTATCCCATTTGAAACCATTACTATGTCCCTTGACTGCCCAGTCGCACATATCTACCAGGAGACAAAGGCCACTGATATGAAATACAAAAACAGAGTCCGCAGTCGCATCAGCAACCTGAAGGACCCAAAGAACCCTGGGCTACGCAGAAACGTCCTCGCAGGAAGCATTGACTTGAGCCGCATCGCCAGCATGTCTGCTGAGGTACAGAACGCTGCAACGGCACACTAAGCCATTGATGAACTCCTTTCATGGTGAATAGATTTGTTTTTATGTCCCTCTGCTCCATTTTATCACATCTCTGTCTTTATGCAGGAGATGGCCAGTGACGAGTTGAGAAAGCTGAGGAACGTTCTCACCCAGGAGGCCATCAGGGAGCACCAAATGGCCAAAACTGGTGGCACCACCACCGACCTGCTGCAGTGCGGCAAGTGCAGGAAGAAGAACTGTACCTACAACCAGGTAAACAGGCACTCTACATGCACATGCAGACACACGCACAAACAATCACAAACTTACTTATTTCACATGTACAACCTCTCGCTATGTTGTTACAGTAAACCTCACTTTAAGTTATTTTAGCTCTAATGGGACTTTTAGAGGCAGAGACAGGCAGAGACAGGTGTGTGTGTGTGTGTGTGTGTGTGTGTGTGTGTGTGTGTGTATGTGTGTGTGTTTTTTATTTTTTTTATTTTAATCTTGCAACTTAGTGTTGATGTGGCGTTTTAACAAAGAAAAATAAATCATTAGAGAAAGGGAAAAAGTATGTTTAAAGTATTTCATACAAAGTAGTAAGAGGGGTTGTGTGCAGAAGTCAATGAAGGGGGAAGAAAACCAAAGGAAGGTTACATTGTGGGGGTGTATGAAATAAACGTGTATTTATTTTGAACTTCCCTTGAAAAACAGTGTGATTCCCTGACCTTTTCATAGAGGGTTTTTTTCCAGTGATATTTTGCGTGTATGTTCAGTTATGAGAAGCAGGTGGATGCAGTAATTATCTCTTTGTCTGAGTTCAAAAGCTGTTTTTATAAATGTTTTAGTATCAGATATCAAAGGAATGGATGTCTGGTAACCTGTCTGTAATGTTGATTTTTTTATTCCATTAAGAATCAAGTAATTAGGAGTAAGTGATTGTGTTTGAATTTTATTCAATGTTCATGCATACAAAAACTACTGTGTGTGTGTGTGTGTGTCTGTGTGTGTGTGTGTGTGTGTGTGCGCGTGTGCGCGTGCGTGTTTTAGGTGCAGACACGCAGTGCTGATGAGCCAATGACCACATTTGTACTGTGTAATGAGTGTGGTAACCGATGGAAGGTAGGTTTTTTCCCCGACATTTGTTTTAAGTACTCATATCTTTTGTACTTACAATTAATTAATAAAAACAAATATATAAATATTTTTCTTTTCTTCTAAATTTCAGTTCTGCTGATGCCTTCCAGATGAGACCAGGTTTTTTTGTCCTGGCATAATGTACTGCATTTATTTTCTATAATTGGGGAGTGTTATAAATTATTGCAGCTAATAAGGTTAACTGATAATAGTGTTCTTACAATTTTTACTTGACATTTTGAGATTTGTAAGCATGAGCTAATAATCAGGGTTTGCTTTATGTGGAATTGAAGACCGAGCATAATTGTCAGTCTGATGACTGTTAACACATCAATAATGATCAAGGTGCTGTCATGATGGAAATACCATCCAATTAATATGCTTTGCATACTACAGCAGTTCACTTTGTATATATCTAATAAAACTGCATAAATCATCAGTACAATGGAATTTTAACAATCAGCCTTATTCAGAGTCACTTCCCATATCATCATCATCATCATCATCATTATCATCATTAATGTCTTGTGGCACAGAATATACTGTTTGCCTTCATGTATGGTTTAGATTTTTTTTGCCATACTAACTGAGGTTTACTAAAGTTCTTTACATTTGTATCAGTATCTAGTTTTTTTTTAATCATTTCAATAAACTCGTAGAGACTGACTAAACTGAAGAAATAAATAAAAACTGAGCATGGGATTTACAATTTGCATTACACAGTACATTACTAATATTCTAAGAGAGCCAAGTTTAAATACATACAATCGACATGCTAATAATTATGAAAACAATCTGTAAATCATTGAACAGATAAATATTCTTTAAAAGAAAGATGTTATTAATGAAAAATGTGGAATTGCATTTGTGTTATTTTCTGTTGCACCACTGAAAACATACAGTAGATGGCAACAAGTCATAATAACTTAAAACACAGGCAGCATCATTTCTAAATATTGAATCTTTTCTTTCAGGTTACTGATCACATGTAAATTAGATGCTTGTTTGTTACTGGTAAAGCCAGAGGAAAGTGCTGCTGAAGATTAACAGGACAATATTAAAGCCAGACAAAACAAATAAATGTCCTAAACATTACTGAATTTGACATACTTGATGAGAAATATGTTTGTGCCTTGAACAATGTGCAAATTATACTCCATCAATTCTGTGTGTCTGAAGATATTGGACTGCATGCAGTACATTTGATATATAAATAATATAAAATGCGGTGGTAATGTGAGAAATATGGTCTGTAGAAATTATAGAAAGGAAAAGCTTCTTGGCCACCCTCTGGCTAAGTATCCACCATCTGGTTTCCTGTGAGTCGAAACCACATTCATTTATTTCTTCTGCATCATTTCACCATTATAAGTCCTCTGCTGTTTTGCATGTAAAGCTCAGAAAGCATCAACACTGACTGTGTAATTCTACACTGGTGTACTGGTGTTATAATCATCATCCCTCTTTTATCCTGGAATCTAAAAGTAAGCAGAAAGATATCACCTGAAATTCAACTTCAAAGTGACACATAAAAACCAAAATTCAATTAACTGGGACTTCTAATTGATCATTTCAAACAAGCAAGTATAAATAAATATATAACTTGCTGTAACAATTTCTTCGTGGATCCTGCAACATAATTCACCATATTTCTCACTTAGTGGCAGCTGCTCTGCTCTGTGACATCTGTGTCCCTAACAGTTGGTGAGAAGAGATATGAGAAAATAAAAGCTGTTGAAACAATAACACTTCTTACTATACCCAAAGTGAATAATGCTCTCAAATAATGGCAACATGCAAATTAAAAATAATTTATACGGTCATAGCAAATTGTCTTTAAATAAAAGTAAATAGATTTAGATATGTAGTTTTGCACATGTTTTATTTCTAGCCAATCTAGGCTTATTATTATAGCCTTAGCTTTTCCAATACACTTCTACTTTTATGCCAATGTTGGACCTTGTAGCTTGGGGGAAATCAATCTGATGGGGTCACTGCAATAGAGATGACATTTTGAAGACCTAAACCTTTAAATTACAACCAGTTATAGAAAAAAACCAAGTCTGCATATTTGTTAAATCCTGGATTTAAATAGACTGGATGTGATGTTAAAGTCTTTTAATTGTGTTTCTTTGCCAAATTTGACCTTTACAAAACTATTTCAAAAACTGTCTGGAATTTGGGATTGAAGATGCAGTTTTGACTCCATCATAAATCAAAATAATGAATTATGTTATAAGAACGTATACTAAATTATGAGGTTATGTTCAGATGCTTATGATAAATTAAGTGTTAATTTAGCTCACCTGTTTATTTTTGACGCAATACTTTAAAGTGATGTGTTGGATTTGCAAGGTACAGTATGTCTGCATCAGGACTGGGTCATTGATGGTTTGCTTTCCGTTTTTCTGACAAGACCTATACATCTATACAGTAAATTTGCGGCTTGACATGCCATGTCAAGTTGATCAAAGACACACTGTGATGTGAACTCAGTATAGATGTTAAAGTCTCTCTCTTGAGAACACGTGCGCCAGTCCATCACTGACAGCCACATACAGGCACCGTCCAATCACGTAACTCCATCTGCTTCAAAACAAACAGACCTCAGGAGTTAAAGTGACTGTCAGTATGAATTCCTTTCACTACACGGCCGAACATTTGGACATAATTACATCTCTGTCAGGCATTGCTGGAATCTTTCCATTAAGTTCACACTATACTCAGTAGTGTGTTAATGGCAGGTTAAATGCTGCTATAATTTTGTCTACTTTGTCTTGAAAACCTGAAAAATTGAAAGTCTTAACAGGCAAGACTCTTTGTGGCTTACACAGCTCATACTGTTGGTATTCATAAAAGCTTATTGCATTGTTGACTTGTGGAAGTCTTTGTCTAAAATGTTTCTCTGCAGTGTTATGATGAGTATGTACCCTCTCAGCCTCCTGTTGTTGTTGCAGCTGCATGCAGCCTCTCTATAAATGGAAATGAATCAGACTTGCATACAGTGTCCCCGACATACAGTATAATCAGTCAGGCGATTAAAAAATACTTAACTTGAACTATAAATTTATAGCTGAATGGTTGAACAGTATACAGGTGTATTGCTGAATATATTTTCTAAAATGAACACACTTTTATGAACAATGGTGGAATCATTTATCTTGTATTTACTTTATTCAGTCACACTCATGTTTTACAATTTGATAGCCGTGCTGGATGCATGTATGCCCGTTTCCTTCTGCTTTCTTTGTGTTGGAATTTTAAACTCCGGTAGATTTATGAGGACTATGGTTAACTGCTCCTCAGATCGCTGCATGGTAAATTGAGACAGCTAGCCAGACTATGTGTCCAATCTGAGTTTTCTCAACAATGTGCTTAGGGAGGCAATCTGACATTCACACGAGGCACAGTGAGTTTCCAAGTGAAGCCATGTCCCTAACTGCCGCACTGCCTCCTGTACTAAATCATACCAGAAATACCAGGAGAAGAACAGAAACAGGCCCTTTTTGGACAGCTAGTGTCCTCACATTTCTTACACAGCACACACCATTCTTACACAGAATGTTCAGCAGGGTGTTATATCTCTCACAGTATTAAACATTAAGCAATGGGAGTTAGGGTTTTTGAGCTAGGAGCAGGACTATCAAAAGTGTGCCAGAGCCTCGTTTCTGTGAGAAGAACTCTCTGAGACAGGAGTCGTCATGGCAACCTTTAAGAGCAATTGGTCATGTGATCTGATCCCTGACGTCCTTCGTCCTCTCAAAAATCACGTCAGGGGTCACCAATTGTTGGCGTATTCTTTGAATTTTTGAGAAAGGAGAGAGGCTTGGTTCCAATGAAGATTTAACAAAAAGATTTAATAACGTAATGACATGACAGAACAGGATTTTATGCTGCAGCGGATTCACATTTAACAGTCTCAAATATTCTTTTGTTCTAATATAGTCGGCACGACAGCAGGGGTTGGCTCCAAGACGGATAGACAAAAGGTTTCTTCCTGCCGTGTGACAAAAGAAGGGCTGCCCCCTCGACCATTTGGAACAAAGACCGTCATGATGTAATTATCTTGAGAAACTTAGGAATCAGTATGAAACAGAAAGACATTGATTGGGTCTAACAGTATTGATACAATCCTTCCGCCTTAACGCAGCTGCAGCGTATATTGTGAATACATTAAAACGTAAAAATGTAAACATTAGCAAACTCATGATTTATACAAGTGATTCATCTTCTTCTCTGACCTCACTATATGACTCTTCATCTAGTTTCAATAGGTGCTATTTCTCTTAGCACAAACTTCCCCTCTTAAGGAACAAATGGTGTAGGTGTTATCCCTCTGTTAACTTCTGGCATGGTGCCTAATTGGGGGCGGGCTGAGGCACAAGTACAGTCTTACATGTGTGTTTTTGCTGAATATCGAACCCAATCAAGCCAAGTATTTATGTCAGTGTATCCTGTCAGTGTTTCTGTTGCGACTGCTTGTCCTGGATTATTATTATCTAAATAGGTAACTAGCTGTGGGTTCTTTCTACCGAGTGGAGTGGTTTTGGTTGTGCTAAACGGTGGGAGGCTTGAACAAAAAAAATTGCGTTATTTTGCGTTTGATGTAACAGCCGGTTTCACTCACAGTGATGAAATGTTTTGTTTTAACACTAAGCTGAAGCAAAAGCAGACATACTTAATTAAATCAGGAGACACACACACACACACACACACACACACACACACACACACACACACACACACACACACACACACACACACATCACATGTCATCAAGTGTGTATGAGGAGGAACCCCAGATTCCGCGACCAAGCAGATATGTCTACGCCTGCAGTGCTACTGACTGCATTCACTGGCACTGCGGCTTTCAACATCTCTGGAAAAACCCTACATTTTAAAATAAGACTAACTCACAACTACGTGCTTGGCATTTCACTTTTAAAATGTAACAATTACCATAGGTAAAATGAGGTTACTATTTTGATGAGTGCATGGATAAATGTATACAAAACTAAGTTCATGACTGAATTAAAATACAATTGATTCTCGCTGCTTTAATATTGTCATTACTGATGTCTTTCCTTTTGTGTACTTTCAGAGATAGAAGATAACTGCCAGGGGGAGCCAGGCATTGTGACAATGACAATGCTATAAACATTATTTATTATAAATAATAAATGTCTATTTTTACATTATTATAAATACATAATTTAACTGTAATTCCTTGTGGTTGAGTTTGTTTTCTCTGAGGTCTCTAACATTTTTCCCACATCATCCCTGGTTTTTAGTAGCCTTTTGCCCGACCTAGACCAATTTTTTTACATTACTTTAGGTGGTACAGTTTTCTCCAGCAGTGCAAAAACATATTCTCAATTTTCAAAGTATGGAAGTATACATTGTGTGAAATAAAAAAAATCAAAAGAAACGGTAAGTGGTACTACGCTGTACTCTGGTCCTGACCTATGCATTTGTGGTGTCTTGTAAGCCCATCCATCCATTCCCTATTGCTATTGTTAAACAATTGTATTCTCTCTCTCTCTCAGTGACAGTGTGACCTATGTACGTCAATACAGCTACTGCTATTAATACTTAGCTAGTGTTATTCGGATGTGCACCAAGTATTAGGCACACTGACAAAATTTCTTGCGGAATTTTCTAGTTTGCTCTTACCATTGTATCGCCGTGTGTACTTCATCCATAGCATTCCCACCAATCGGTCCCAAAACGTCACAGATAGTAAATGAATAAACATATTTGTAAATCTTTATAATCATTCACCAAAAAAACCAAGCAGGCCTGCCTTGTTGCACTTTCCAAATTTTCTTCTAAACGTGCCATTTTCAGCGTGTGGCTTTTTAGCTTGAAGTTTGTTGTTGTTTCCGGAAGCATAGACATCGTGAGAACGGCAACACACAGAAAGGAGAAGTGGAGGGACATTATGGAAATAATACTGGAAATGTACTTGCGTTGATCCAGACTGAGTGCAGGCTCATTTGAATCACTCGCATCCTCAGCTTTGCTCTTGTAAAAAGAAAAAAGAAATCTGCTCTTGTCTTTGTTCAATCCATATTTCCTTGTAGCAGCAGAAGTAAGACCATCTCAATCATTTTAATGCTTAATGTTTTGAGACCTCTTCAGTAACCTTGTGTGTTAGTGTGAAATGTTAAACCTTGCTGCTGCCATGTCTGATGAAAGCGTCACGGTTGAGACTTTTTAAATTGCGAAGAAAATGCACTGAGGAAGAGAAGGTGATGGATGATCTATAACTCTGGACTCCTGTGGAGTCGACTGCCTCCTGCTCTGTCTCCTGACTTTTACTTTTAAAAAAGCAAAAGCCATTTCACCACTTTCACTCAAGAGTGGGATGAAATGCATTTGATGTTGAGAGCTGTCAGGCTGTGGAGGAATATTCACATCCTGGATATACACCTGTCTCCTCTTTAGAATTTATTCACTTAGGAAATGCAAATACCCCAAACTGAGCAATTTTCTTTTGATCTGCTGTATAGGTGATAAAGAATACTGTAGAGGGAAAACGTTAGTGGTTATTAGCCAGGAGGTGTGGCAGCTCCTAAATCTATTGAGAACTATCTGGCTGAGGACTATCTAGCCTGTATCCTACCTCCTTTCCACCTGCTGCTGTTTCTGCTCAATTGCTGTTTTATGTTTAACCCTTGTGTTGTCCTCCGGGTCCCAGTGTCCCGGAGGACAAGAGGTCTCGCTTACGCTTCTCGCCCGTATTGAGCTAACACAGATGTTATCTGTTTGGAAGTCGATTCCCAGTGGGCACCTGGAAAAACACTGTTTCTCACTGTCAATTGTTGTTGTAGGAACCAGCAGAGAAACCACCATCAGGGTGAGAAGAGGCAGCTGCAGTGTCCATCCTCACCTCTGCCCAGGTCTCCTCTGTCAGAAACTCGATCATACAATCCTCTCTCTGCTCTCCAGAGTTTAGCCCAGCTATATGTCACTCCATCCTGGGAATTGCTTCCTGCATCTGACATTACATTTTATATGTCCGCCTGCTCTGCCGAGCCTGAAATCCATTCAGTCATAATCCAACATGCTCTCTAATTGAGAGACAGATGACTCTTGAACCAGGTCTATTCTTCACAAAGTTTAAAAAGTGGTTAAATTATTGAAGTGGGCTGTGGCCGGGTTGGATCATGTGGGTAGAGCAGGCGCACATATACTGAGAGGTTTATGCCTCGACGCAGAGGTCCAGGATTCAAATCTGACCTGTGACGATATCCTACATGTCTTCCCCCCCTCTCTCCCTTTCTCACCTAGCTGTCCTATCAAATATAGGCAGAAAAGTCCCAAAAATAATCTTTAAAAAAAAAAAAATGTTGCTAATGTTGTATTGGTGCCGAGCAATAAAGATGGAGACAGAATGTGTGCTGTGGACAAACCTGTGCAACGCCTGTCAATAACCTGTTAGTGCATGGGCATTAAGCCAAGCTATTGCCTGCTCAGTCTGTCTTAGTAGAGAGAAGTCAAGGTTGAATGGCGCCATGGCCTTTAGACAGCCACAAATGTCAGTGGCCATCAGAAGGTCAAACGCTATCATGCAGTGACAATCATAGACACAGAGGAATGAAGCTTTCTGCATTATCAGCGAAGGCCTGAATGGCATTTACGCTCAGTGACAAATCTGAAAATAGATTTAATTTGTAATTCATAGGCTTCAGACTCCACTGTCTTCTTCGCCTTTATCTTTTTCTACTCTTCGGCTTTCTAGACCTCACCTTCAGCCGCCCTCCTGACTGCTTAAGGTTACTGACTTCACTTCAGTTCATTAGCTCGGTTTGTGTCGGAGCGAGGGGTGACTTTGTTTTAGATTTGTCCTCCTCTGTTTTACACCTATGTATTAACACATACACACAGGAGCTGCTGTAACACCCTTTCAGGCAATCAATTATCAATAAAATAGCCATTATCAATGCTACAGTGCCTCTCCGCCATCTTTTGTTTTTTTATTTGTCATTGAATCCTCTGAAACTCAGTAGTCTTTTTACTCACAAATGATAGACAGTGTAGCCGCATCATCATCAATATAGTGATTTTAGAAATGTATGTAAGTTGCACCATTTCTCCTTAAGACACCAACAATAAACTAACATTGTCTTTCAATTCAGTGCTTTTTAGCATCTATTTAGACACTACAGAATTGGGTATAATAAGGCACAGAAAACCCTTTCTGCAATTATACTAAAACTTTCACAAAGATTTCAATAGAGACCAGGTGATTGTATAAAATTGCAATTTTTGAACAAAAGACCAGACACAGATAAATAATACAACTGCCATTCAATATTGATATTTTAAATGCAATCTGCATGAAACTCTGCAGCTTCTCCTTCACCACTAAGGGGATTAAATAGCTTTTCACCTAACTAAAATGAAGGGTTAACAGTCTGGCTGGAGAGCAGCCCAGTGGTCGTAACTGTAACACAAATCGGCATCTATCCCCTCACACATTAGCTTCTCCTACTAACAGACTGACATCATCACCCAAAAGCAGCCTCGCTCACTGCTCTCACTTTATTACCTTGTTTCAAAAGCAAAGTGTCCTCCTGGGATACAGACAACTTTGTATTTCCTTTCATCATTTGTTAAAAAGGCTCTCATGTGGGTTCCCGCTGAAGTGCAGTTTCCCTCGTATTCATCATGTGGTGTGCTGTAATGTAAACATGTCAGTACAGTATGTGTCGCTCTCCTGCAGGTGTCACAGTGAGGGCAGCAGACCTCCCAGAGAATGGCAAATGGCAGAATTACAGGAGTGGTCTCCTCTGCTCTTTCAGGGAGAATTCATGTGGAGATTAGGCATCTGTTTCCTTGACAACCACATTTTACCAATTTACCAACGATTTCTTTTGTCACACTGATGTCCTCTTAACTCACCATCTTCTATTCTCTCTTTTCCAGCCAGTGCAAGTCCACTTTTCTCTCAATCTTCTTTAAACGTCTGCTCTCAAAATCTCTCATTTCTGTTTTTCATCTCTTCAAACCGTTGTTTTTCTTCATCCTGTCACTCATTCAGTCCATCTTTCTGATAGTCAATTGGCCCAGTCATTACTTTTCCTTTGCTGCCTCCATATTTCACTCTATTCTCAGCTCAGTAGCTCTTGGATTTGAAGTCGTTATATTGATCTGTTAGCTGTAGACACTCAAAAACCTACATGCACAGTATTGGTAGATACTTGTAGACCATGACCTTTTAAACGTTGTCCGCAGGTTTTATTTTGATTTATTTTTAACAAATGAAAGTCAAAACATTTTACAACAGTACACATTTTTCACAGTTTCACAGGGAACACTGATGAGCATCTGCCACTCCAACGGTCACGTGTAAAATTAGATGTGATCTGTGCCTCTTTGCAATGTTACATAAGCCTTCCTCACAACACCCCCCCTTGTTTTCTCATGCAACTGTCTGTTTAGGTAATAACCGTAAATGTACGTTTCGAGTCTCTCCTCTCTGGTACGTTTCACTCTCTTCCATGTCATTTCACACCTTTCTGACACCCACCCCCACATTACACCTTCACTGTGCATTAGTATCTGGACCCTGAAGAAGATTGTGCAGTGACAGTAACAATAATAAGGACAGTTGCTGCATCAGTGAGGTGTGTGTGTGTGTGTGTGTGTGTGTGTGTGTGTGTGTGTGTGTGTGTGTGGGGCTAATAATGTCGAGGACTGCCATGCTGTAAAAACCTTTGATTTAGGTAAATACATGCAGAGGAACGCTCTGATATATATTATTTATATAAATATTTTTTATTTTCTCTGTCATTCTGTATTTCTGTACCTGCACAACAGGCCTAAATGTCTTGCAGACTGATTCCCTGTAATGCAATGTACAGTCAATTTATGAATACTATAATCCCCTAAGTTTAGGGTAATGATTTCGGGCCTAAACAGTTGGCCAATTAGACAACCAGTTCAAACCAGTGCTACTCTGTTGACAGTCCAATAGTACTGTTTGTGCTTCAGTCAGTTTGAGTTTTAACCTCCTCTTGTGCAAAACGTCAAAACCATAATTCTTCTGACACCTACTCTTTTTCATTGTTTCCTCCTCAAACATCATTAAATCAATAATACAAGCAGATTGAATATGAATATTGGCTTGCTGCATTACCACTCGGCTCGGATGTGCAATTATTTTCACAACATTGTTAAAATGTATAACTGGCACCCTTGGCAGTAATGGAAAGCAACAGTATGACAACACGCTTTGTTTGGGTCAAGGAGCAGCTCTGCCATTGCACACAACCCACAGTGGATGACGGCGATGACTAACTCTGCTTTTTCAGAAGAGGAGCTGCCTCAGACTTTGATGTGAAGGAGAACCTTTAAAAACTAATTTAAAAAAGTAGACTTTCCATACCGAGAGCTGTGAACATTCTCTGCCTTTTCTATGATTAGTTTTGATGCCTTCGTTCAGTCACATTATAAGACATCATTGCCACTTGAACAGAAACAATGAATCAGCCTCCATCTAAAGGCACTCTGGTATTGTCTGCAGAAGTAACTCTGTGTTGAATCAATGACTGACACAATGTGTGGTACACAAACATTTTCAATTAGTGCATGCTGTCTCTCTCTCTTGTCATATCTGAACTGTGCTGGCTGCCTCCGCCAGACGGAAATCAGAAATCAAATCAAGCCCTAGACCCAGACAAATCGCTGTTGCATAACTAATTGTCAGACAAAAAAAGAAGAAACAAAACAAAAACAGATGCATTTTGCAGCTATGGCCACTGAGTGTAAATATCTGTCAATCACAGCTATCATGCATGAGGAGGTCTAATGTTTTTAAATGATTATCACTGTAATCAGGGAGAACTCTTCACAGTTTACATTAGGAATAATGTATGACCTTGCTAATAATGTTAAGAAAGAAAATAATTTTTGGCAAGCATCAGTAACTTTGCAATCAGAGGCACTGATGCTATGAGTATTGTTTGAAGTGATAAACTATTAGTGTGACTAATTAATTTCCTTTTATAAGATGTTATTTTTGATTCATTTCATGAGGTGTTGTAGTCTGTGTGCAGCTATAAAGACAAATATCCCAAAGTGTAGTAACTACATGGATGCTACAGCACTACACAAATAACAATGTTCCAATTTCCTCTGATTGCCCAGTTGTGCAGACAACTCAGTAGTTTACAGACTCATAAAAGCCTAAGTACCTAATTTTTACACTCTCCATCCAACCCTTTCACTGTGCAATTAGAATCACAAACACATACAGAGGAAAAAGGAAGAAGAGGACAAGAATGTAACAAAAAAAAAGTATGAATGTTATCCTCAAATAAGAGACTGTATGCAAATGATTGTGGTGGGAAGGGGGGCTGAATCATAGATTTTATTTGATAAAAAACACAATCCTGGATCGGTCATGGTCCAGTCATGGTGATCGGTTGACAGCTCCGCCCCTCTCTTCACCCGAGTGTCCAAAACATATGGCCTCAGATCAGATGAAACGATTATAAAATCGATCATTGACCTTTGGCCTAGGGTGCTCTGGTACCAAGTACACTTATGAGCATCCCTATGTTCGAACATGGTGTTCGTTATAGACAATCCATGACTAGCACAGAAGTCCAACAACAAACAACCACTCTGGTTTAGATCAGGGAGGCCGTTCCTCCCAATCACGCCTCTCCATGTGTCTCCATCATTACCCACGTGCGCGTTGAAGTCCCCCAGCAGAACTATGGAGTCCCCAACTGGAGCCCCCATGCAGGACTCCACTCAAGGTCTCCAAGAAGGCCGAATACTCTGAACTCTTGTTTGGTGCATATGCACAAACAACAGTCAGAGTTTTCCCCCCCACAACCCGCAGGCGTAGGGAGGCGACCCTCTCGTCCACCGGGTTAAACTCCAACGTAGCGGCGCTCAGCCGGGGGCTTGTGAGTATCCCCACACCCGCCCGGCGCCTCACACCCTGGGCAACTCCGGAGAAGAAAAGGGTCCAACCCCTATCCAGGAGTATGGTTCCAGAACCAAGACTGTGCGTAGAGGTAAGCCCCACCAGATCTAACCGGTAGCGCTCCACCTCCCGCACAAGTTCCGGCTCCTTCCCCCCACAGAGAGGTGACATTCCACGTCCCCAGAGCCAGCCTCTGCTGCCCGGGTCTGGTCCGTCGAGGCCCCTGACCTTCACTGCCACCCATGTGGCAGCGCACCCGACCCCAGCGGTTCCTCCCACAGGTGGTGGGCCCATGGGATGGAGGGATGTCCGCCACGTAGCTTTTTCGGGCTGTGCCCGACCGGGCTCCGTGGCAAACCCGGCCACCAGACGCTCGCTGACGAGCCCTCCATCTGGGCCTGGCTCCAGACGGGGGCCCCGGGCTTCCTCCGGGCAGGGTCACTTCATCCCTTCCTCGATTTTTCATAGGATTTTTGAACCATTCTTTGTCTGGCCCCTCACCTGGATCGGGTTCGCAGCCGAGTGTGAAGCGGCTGGGATGAGGATCAGCACCTCTAAATCGGAGGCCATGGTTCTCAGCAGGAAACCGATGGAGTGCCTTCTCCAGGTAGGGAATGAGTCCTTACCCCAAGTGAAGGAGTTCAAGTACCTTGGGGGTCTTGTTCGCGAGTGAGGGGACAATGGAGCGGGAGATTGGTCGGAGAATCGGCACAGCAGGTGCGGTATTACATTCAATTTATCGCACTGTTGTGACGAAAAGAGAGCTGAGCCAGAAGGCAAAGCTCTCGATCTACCGGTCAGTTTTTGTTCCTACCCTCACCTATGGTCATGAAGGCTGGGCCATGACCGAAAGAACAAGATCCAGGGTACAAGCGGCCGAAATGGGTTTCCTCAGGAGGGTAGCTGGCGTCTCCCTTAGAGATAGGGTGAGAAGCTCAGTTATCCGTGAGGAGCTCGGAGTAGAGCCGCTGCTCCTTTGCGTCGAAAGGAGCCAGTTGAGGTGGTTCGGGCATCTGGTAAGGATGCCCCTGGGCGCTCCCTAGGGAGGTGTTCCAGGCACGTCCAGCTGGGAGGAGGCCTCGGGGGAGACCCAGGACTAGGTGGAGGGATTATATCTCTAACCTGGCCTGGGAACGCCTCGGGATCCCCCAGTCGGAGCTGGTTAATGTGGCCCGGGAAAGGGAAGTTTGGGGTCCCCTGCTGGAGCTGCTACCCCGCGACCCGACCCGGATAAGCGGATGAAGATGGATGGATGGATGGACAATCCTGTCTCTTAGAAAATACATTCATGTACAACATATTTGCAACAGAAAATGTGTTTCGAAGGAAACGTAAAGCCGAATGGATTAGACTTTCCATCAACATAATGAGGAAATGTTAATTATCCAAATTATGCAAAATGATAATACTAACGTATCAGTAAAATGTTCACTGACAACTTATTTCATTTGTTTTTCACCACAAACAATCCTGCAATTCTGATCGTAGTGATGACAGCATGTAAACATGTTTATGGTTATATTTAGGAACTGCATAAAAGTAATTTTTAAGAGACAGGGTTGCAAAACAATACATTTATGGCAAACATAACAAATAATAAAAATACAGCCACCAAAGCCCAGGAGTGTAACCCTGGTGTCTGAGTTGATTTACCCTGAGATGGAAAACTGAGTTTTCGGTTTCAGAACAGCTGATATGAGTTGGTTCAATCAACTCCGAGTATGTTCACGCGCGTGCACCACCACAATAAAAAGGCAGTATGAATGGAGCCATGATACTACGATTCACCATGGTAACAACCACAAACAAACGAGTCGGCGGAAATACTCATGCGCACAAACAACGAGTTTGAACATATATTTCGTTAAAAAAGCAACACAGCGGCTGCTGCTGCAACAGAGTACGGAGCCCCCCTGTGGTCAGCTGATAAAAAAAACTGTTTCATAATCTGTGCTCTCGGTTTTATAAATGTAAGCAAAATTAGAAAGATATTCACAGATTCGAACTTCTGGGATCAATTCTCTATAGCGAAATGTTATTAAATCACAAACTACGCATCTTTCCTAACGTACTAAGGTTAACAACTAGCTACAAACTCATTTTCATCAAAACGAGCCGTCCTCTGACCTAGAGAAATAACATTATTGGTCTCTATGAGCAACCGTTGGTGAGACGGCAGTCAGTCAGACCGGACGTGTTTAGGGACCATCTACAAACTACAACACCGACACAAACTTATCTATTAATTTAATGATTAAATAAGGTAGTGTCTCCAAACTTATTTTTTAAAAGTAAGTACTGTAGTACAACTACAAGGAGATAAGTTATAATTGAGATAAGTTTGGAGACACTACCTTATTTAATCATTAAATTAATAGATAGTTTTGTGTCAGTGTTGTAGTTTGTAGATGGTCCCTAAGCACTCGTCTCACTGCCGTCTCACCGCCGGTTGCTCATAGAGACCAATAATGTTATTTCTCTAGGTCGGAGGACGGCTCGTTTTGATGAAAATAAGTTTGTAGCTCGTTGTTAACTTTACTATGATTATTGATCCCAGAAGTTCGAATCTGTGAATATCTTTCTAATTTTGCTTACATTTATAAAACCGAGAGCACAGATTATGAATCTGTGCGCACGGTTTATCCATCCATCCATCCATCTTCATCCGCTTATCCGGGGTTGGGTCGCGGGGGTAGCAGCTCCAGCAGGGGACCCCAAACTTCCCTTTCCCGGGCCACATTAACCAGCTCCGACTGGGGGATCCCGAGGCGTTCCCAGGCCAGGTTAGAGATATAATCCCTCCACCTAGTCCTGGGTCTCCCCCGAGGCCTCCTCCCAGCTGGATGTGCCTGGAACACCTCCCTAGGGAGGCGCCCAGGGGGCATCCTTACCAGATGCCCGAACTACCTCAACTGGCTCCGAGCTCCTCACGGATAACTGAGCTTCTCACCCTGTCTCTAAGGGAGACGCCAGCTACCCTCCTGAGGAAACCCATTTCGGCCGCTTGTACCCTGGATCTTGTTCTTTCGGTCATGACCCAGCCTTCATGACCATAGGTGAGGGTAGGAACAAAAACTGACCGGTAGATTGAGAGCTTTGCCTTCTGGCTCAGCTCTCTTTTCGTCACAACGGTGCGATAAATTGAATGTAATACCGCACCTGCTGTGCCGATTCTCCGACCAATCTCCCGCTCCATTGTCCCCTCACTCGCGAACAAGACCCCAAGGTACTTGAACTCCTTCACTTAGGGTAAGGACTCATTCCCTACCTGGAGAAGGCACTCCATCGGTTTCCTGCTGAGAACCATGGCCTCCGATTTAGAGGTGCTGATCCTCATCCCAGCCGCTTCACACTCGGCTGCGAACCGATCCAGTGAGTGCTGAAGGTCACAGGCCGATGATGCCATCAGGACTGCATCATCTGCAAAAAGCAGCGATGAGATCCCCAGCCCACCGAACTGCAACCCCTCTCCACCCCGACTACGCCTCGATATCCTGTCCATAAATACTACAAACAGGATTGGTGACAAGCGCAGCCCTGGCGGAGGCCAACTCTCACCTGAAACAAGTCCGACTTACTGCCGAGAACCCGGACACAGCTCTCGCTTTGGTCGTACAGAGATTGGATGGCCCTGAGAAGGGACCCCCTCACCCCGTACTCCGCAGCACCTCCCACAGTATCTCCCGGGGCACCCGGTCATACGCCTTCTCCAGATCCACAAAACACATGTAGACTGGTTGGGCATACTCCCAGGCTCTCTCCAGGATCCTTGCGAGAGTAAAGATCTGGTCCGTTGTTCCACGACCAGGACGGAATCCGCATTGTTCCTCTTCAACCTGAGATTCGACTATCGACCGAACCCTCCTTTCCAGCACCTTGGAGTAGACTTTACCGGGAGGCTGAGAAGTGTGATACCCCTGTAATTGGCACACACCCTCTGGTCCCCCCTTTTTAAAAAGGGGAACCACCACCCCGGTCTGCCACTCCTTAGGCACCGTCCCAGACTTCCACGCAATGTTGAAGAGGCGTGTCAACCAAGACAACCCCTCCACACCCAGAGCTTTAAGCATTTCTGGACGGATCTCATCAATTCCTGGGGCTTTGCCACTGTGGAGTTGTTTAACTACCTCAGCAGCCTCCACCAGGGAAATTGATGCCAATCCCCCCTCATCCTCCAGCTCTGCCTCTACCATAGAGGGCGTATTAGTCGGATTTAGGAGTTCCTCAAAGTGCTCCTTCCACCGCCCTATTACCTCCTCAGTTGAGGTCAACAGCGTCCCATCCTTACTGTACACAGCTTGGATGGTTCCCCGCTTCCCCCTCCTGAGGTGGCGAACGGTTTTCCAGAAGTACCTTGGTGCCAACCGAAAGTCCTTCTCCATGTCTTCTCCGAACTTCTCCCACACACGCTGCTTTGCCTCTTTCATGGCAGAGGCTGCAGCCCTTCGGGCCCTTCGGTACCTTGCAACTGCCTCCGGAGTCGTCTGGGATAACATATCCCGGAAAGACTCCTTCTTCAGTTGGACGGCTTCCCTGACCACCGGTGTCCACCACGGTGTTCGTGGGTTACCGCCCCTTGAGGCACCCAAGACCCTAAGACCACAGCTCCTCACCGCAGCTTCAGCAATGGAAACTTTGAACATTGTCCACTCGGGTTCAATGCCCCCAGCATCCACAGGGATGCACGAAAAGCTCCGCCGGAGGTGTGAGTTGAAAGTCTGTCGGACAGGGGCCTCCTCCAGACGTTCCCAATTTACCCGCACTACCCGTTTGGGCTTACCAGGTCTGTCCAGAGTCTTCCCCCACCCCCTGACCCAACTCACCACCAGATGGTGATCGGTTGACAGCTCCGCCCCTCTCTTCACCCGAGTGTCCAAAACATATGGCCTCAGAACAGATGAAACGATTATAAAATCGATCATTGACCTTTGGCCTAGGGTGCTCTGGTACCAAGTACACTTATGAGCATCCCTATGTTCGAACATGGTGTTCGTTATAGACAATCCATGACTAGCACAGAAGTCCAACAACAAACAACCACTCTGGTTTAGATCAGGGAGGCCGTTCCTCCCAATCACGCCTCTCCATGTGTCTCCATCATTACCCACGTGCGCGTTGAAGTCCCCCAGCAGAACTATGGAGTCCCCGACTGGAGCCCCATGCAGGACTCCACTCAAGGCCTCCAAGAAGGCCGAATACTCTGAACTCTTGTTTGGCGCATATGCACAAACAACAGTCAGAGTTTTCCCCCCCACAACCCGCAGGCGTAGGGAGGCGACCCTCTCGTCCACCGGGTTAAACTCCAACATAGCGGCGCTCAGCCGGGGGCTTGTGAGTTGGTTCAATCAACTCCGAGTATGTTCACGCGCGTTTACCACCACAATAAAAAGGCAGTATGAATGGAGCCATGATACTACGATTCACCATGGTAACAACCACAAACAAACGAGTCGGCGGAAATACTCATGCGCACAAACAACGAGTTTGAACATATATTTTGTTAAAAAAGCAACACAGCGGCTGCTGCTGCAACAGAGTACGGAGCCCCCCTGGGGTCAGCTGATAAAAAAAACTAAACCGTGCGCACAGATTCATAATCTGTGCTCTCGGTTTTATAAATGTAAGCAAAATTAGAAAGATATTCACAGATTCGAACTTCTGGGATCAATTCTCTATAGCGAAATGTTATTAAATCACAAACTACGCATCTTTCCTAACGTACTAAGGTTAACAACTAGCTACAAACTCATTTTCATCAAAATGAGCCGTCCTCTGACCTAGAGAAATAACATTATTGGTCTCTATGAGCAACCGTTGGTGAGACGGCAGTCAGTCAGACCGGACGTGTTTAGGGACCTTCTACAAACTACAACACCGACACAAACTTATCTATTAATTTAATGATTAAATAAGGTAGTGTCTCCAAACTTATTTTTTAAAAGTAAGTACTGTAGTACAACTACAAGGAGATAAGTTATAATTGAGATAAGTTTGGAGACACTACCTTATTTAATCATTAAATTAATAGATAGTTTTGTGTCAGTGTTGTAGTTTGTAGATGGTCCCTAAGCACTCGTCTCACTGCCGTCTCACCACCGGTTGCTCATAGAGACCAATAATGTTATTTCTCTAGGTCGGAGGACGGCTCGTTTTGATGAAAATAAGTTTGTAGCTCGTTGTTAACTTTACTATGATTATTGATCCCAGAAGTTCGAATCTGTGAATATCTTTCTAATTTTGCTTACATTTATAAAACCGAGAGCACAGATTATGAATCTGTGCGCACGGTTTAGTTTTTTTTTAACAGCTGACCCCAGGGGGGCTCCGTAACAGAGAGAGAATTGGTGTGGGAGAAAATTGCTGCTCGAGTCAATGCATAAGCATTAACAGTGTATTCATTTCATATTTAATCACAGTTAACTTATAATATTACTGGTGAAAACTGGATTTGTGTTAGGCCTACACCTATAATTTCATTTGGGTGCAATCCTGCGGGCGAAAAAGTAAGATACTACTATATCCCATTCTGAGGCTGCAGCACCATGATCATTAACAGAACTATAATTTATAATCATTTATTTCATTTTAATGGCTCTCACTGGTTTGTGTCCAGGGAACAACTACAAAAAACGTTTAAAAAACGTTTCAGAGCGAGTCACACTTTTCTGACGGCTACAGTGGCTTTATTATTACAGTATGATCCGCATCACCAATAAAGAAAACTGCCTTTTGCAAAAAACGTAATGCGACACAAAGAATCTGCTGGGATGTTAAAGCATGTCCACGATGGTGGATATTAGTGATATGAGGACAGCTAAGGTATCTCCATATCTGATGGACTGTGAAAAAATGTGGAAATGAAAATACATTTAGTCGGGACTCAATATCATCTCCCGACGTAAACTCTCTGTGAAGTAATACAGCTTTTTCATCAACAGGATCGTCGACAAAAGGACATGCCATGTTTGAGAAAAAAAACGTTTTATAATCTGCCTAACAATAACTTTTATTTATTAAGTTTTTATTCATGCAGATAACAAACTGCATTAAAATGCGCCTGATACAGACTGAATGAATGAATGAGGAAATGAGAGAGAAGAAACTTGAGGTTTATTGAAGAAAACCTGCTCCCGACCAGGTTAGGTTCACAGGCTCAGTTACCATAGTAACTGACTCTGAGGTGAAGTTACCTCTCTTTCTGAAACACAAAACCCAGAGTTTCCCTCATCTCAGGGTTAACAAACTCTGAGTTTTCACTAAACCTGCTTTCTGAAACGGACCCTTGGTACCAAGTCTCTTGATGCTCATGAGCAATATTTTGGCAACCAAAATGAAGGGAAAAAAAATCTAATTGTGGGATGAGAAAAAGTTGAAACATACTCCCCTTATCGCCAAGCAAATATAGACCACCCTTAAAAAAATACATAAACCTCCCCATTTTCTGACCTCTCTCCCTGATAATAATTTGCATACAGTCCCTAAATCCTAAATTGTATACATATCTGTAACCAGCCCTCATCACAGCCACCATACCAAAACTGTATTTATTATTAATATCGATGTTGTAAACATGCTACATGCCATATATTTCTCGAGCTTGAAGATTGTTTAAAATATTTTTGTTTTAATGTGTGTGTTTCACTAATACAAGAGAGCAAATATTTTGGGAGTGCGACAGATTTGCAGACCACAGCATGGCTCATTCTGTACTGCATGATACCAAGGCATCCGTGACTTCGCCACATATTGATCACATTTACTGACAGATGTAAAAATAAGTGAAGCTGCAAAAACATGCTGTTTCAAACAAACATGTTTGTTCATCTCTATGTGCCTCTGTCACCTCTGCAGTTAATGTATTTGCTGACACTGCTCACACACACTTTTCATTTGCCACAAAGCGACACCCCATTGAGTTTCACAAAAGTTTGACTTTAACACAAAGTCTAAAATGAATCAGGTTGCTGGCTGCACAATCTCTCCATGCTGTGTAGGACAGGAAGCCTGCTGTTTTCTTCTGCTCCAGTCTTTTTCCTGTTGTGACTGACTTTTTTTACTGGTTTATTTTGCTGCTCATTCAGCCACAGGCATGCCTACAGAAATTAGCTATTGATTAAAGACAGACATGCATACATGAAGAATGTGACCTGTAAATAATACGGATGTCCACTGAGGATTACTGGCGAAAGGTGGTGTCAGGTTGTCAGATTTCATTTTATGGTTTCATGGTGTGTCACAGTGACAAGTGACTTGTTTTGTGACCTTTTGTATAAATAATAAAGAGCATAAATAACCCTCGAACGATATGTTAAATATGTGATGGCAAAATGACATGACCACATAGAAATTGCTCAAATTTTTAGTGTCTTTATAGAAACTAATAATTAATGCTTGCCTATCTAAGAGTAAGAAAATTAGTTTACACTTAAAGGTTGAACAGGTCAGAAGTATGTACTATACATGACTCGGTGTGTGATTGTAAGATAGTGATGCAATGTGACAGTCAGCAGAAGCTCAGTCCTTCACTGTGCTTCAGCTCTGAAAGCTGCAAAACAAACACGTAACTTTAAACCTTAGCAAAGCCTGAGCTCATGTGTTACTTTGTAGTTTATTTCCTATTTAATATTGCATCCACAGAAAAATACCACCAATGTGGACAAATAAATGAAATGAAAAGAAATAATAAGGTATGTATTGCTTTTTTCTCTGACCTTTCAGAAGTATACCAGCTCATATCAGAACCACTGTTTTCCCTGACATGAATGTGATGGGTTCGGAGAGGCAGAGTAATGCTTCCCAAGGTTTCCATTGGGCTGATGAGTGATGCGAGTAATCATACTGCCTGTACAGAAGAATCATGAGTGATTGTGTCCCAGGAGAGAACATAAACACCACAAAAACAGCATTTTCTTTGTGTCGTCTACAACCCATTTCTTTCTCTTTTACAACACATTTCGACCACATCTCAAAATTGTGTACATTAGGGGGATAGATAGCCCTCTAATCTAACCCTGCATGTCATCATAGCTCCTGCAGCAGTAACAGGTGTCATATACACTCTTCCCCCACACAGCTGTAACTGACATTACACTTAGTGATTTACTTCCTGAACTGCTGTGTAAGTCATTTCATGCTGCTGAGGTGGGCCATAGTCCCACTTGGACTATTGTTGTTGAGCTTAAGCGTTGTGATCAGGGCTTCAGTGTCAGAGTTGTGTCGGTATATAGGCAAGATAATGGTTGAGACCAGAATGTACTGCCGAGCCCTCTGGAGGTGCAGTGGGCTGAATTCAATTAAACATACAGTCATGTGAAAAAATTAGGACACCCATGCTAAAGTTGACTAAAAAGAGGAATAAAAAAATCATCTTTAGGAAATTGATCTTAATGCCTTAATTAAAAAAATGAGGAAAAATCCAATCTTTAAGGACACCAATTTTCTTTGTGAATGAATAATGTATCGTAAATAAATAAATGTTCTTCCTTAAAATACAGGGGGCATAAGTAAGTACACCCCTATGTTAAATTTCCATATAGGCAGGCAGATTTTTATTTTTAAAGGCCAGTTATTTCATGGATCCAGGATAGTATGCATCCTGATAAAGTTCCCTTGGCCTTTCTAATTAAAATAGCCCCACATCATCACATACCCTTCACCATACCTAGAGATTGGCATGGGGTACTTTCCATAAAATCATCTCTCAATGCAAATCAAACCAGCTATTAGGCTAACTGAAATAAAACCATGCCAATCTCTAGGTATGGTGAAGGGTATGTGATGATGTGATGTGATGATATCACGCTGATGTGACCGAGCCCGGCTCGAACCCGACCATAATTTCTAAATATCTGTCCTGGTTGACAGGTCAGTATGTAGCCACGCCTCTAAGGCATGTCCTGCATTATCGTCTATTTTAAAATAAATGGGACCATAATTTACTAAATAATTTACTATATAAAGAAATAACTTTACTTTACTAAATAAAGAAGAATTGAAACTATTGAGACCATAACCTCATTAATAAAATGTTCAATGAGGTTATAAATGAAGCGAGAAGTAGGGTCATTTTCTATAGAAACAGACTTCTTTTTGGAGCCAGTGGAGTCGCCCCCTGCTGGAAATTAGATAGAAAGCATAAGATAGAAACATAAGTTTCTGTTTTCGTAAAAACAGTCATAGTACAGTATGTCGAAAAAGTCATAGTATAGTAAGTCAAAAAAAGTGATAGAAAAGTCATAGTATAGTATGTTGAAAAAAGTGATAAATAAGTCATAATATAGTATATCAAAAAAGTCATAGTATAGTGTGTCCAAAAAGGTGATAATAAGTCATAGTATAGCATGTCGATAAAAGTGATTTAAAAGTCATAGTATAGCATGTCAAAAATAGTCAAAGTATAGCACGTCGATAAAAGTGATTTAAAAGTCATAGTATAGTATGTCGAAAATAGTCATAGTATAGTATGTTGAAACTCCACATAGAAAGGCCCAGCCCAGACTGGGAATCAATCAAGGAGTCAAAGTATGTTGTGCCTAGCTGCAGGTGTTAGTTACAGCAGTGCTGACCACTGAGCCACCGTACCAATGATTAAAGAATCCAGAAAAAGCCATTAAATAGTCATAGTAAGGTATGTGGAAATAGTATAGTATGTCTAAAAAAAAGTCATAAAAACTCATAGTATAGCACGAAGAAAAAAGACATTAAAAGTCATACTATACAATGTTAAAAAAGTGATAAAACAGTTGTAATGGCAAAAATTTCATTTAAGCATTATTCTTAATATTATTGTTTCATTTCTTTCTCTGTTTCTCTCACAATGCTGAAAGGGAGTTTATCTCATTCCCACATGTAGATTGTGTACACAAAGTCTGGAGACGAATGCGTACAGGCCTTGTTTGAACCGACAAAGGTACAAGGTCACAGTAAACTATCTTTCTGTGAAGATCCAGTGTTCCCTTGCTAGTTCGAGATGTACAGGGTATGACCCCCAGGGTGAAAGTTGGGCAAAAGGGAAGAGACGCAGTGGCTCCAAGGTGTCTCTTATGTTTGAGATTGTTTCTCTGTGTATCAGATTGCCTGTGAGAAATGCAGAGTCATGTTAAGCCAAGTGCATGTGTGCTGTCACTCTGAAGATGTATTTAAGCTCAGTGTTCCTGTTCACTCGTTGAAGAGCCATTTTCACACTGTGCTGCTGTGCCCTTTCGTGAAATCGTGTTCCTCCTATATTTGCAAATATACTTAATAAAATACAAAAACCTAACTTGGTTTAGTCTTCGACTGTCTTTATTTTGTTTCACCTTCCTATTTTAAAACATCTACACCTGCTGCTCTGAAATACTTCCACCACACAGTCATAGTATAGTTTGTTGAAAAAAGTCATAGTATAGTATGTAGAAAAAAGTCAGAGTATAGCATGTAGAAAAAAGTGATAAAAAAGTAATATATAGGCTAGTATGTCAAAAAAAGTCAGAGTTTAGTATGTCGAAAAAGGCCATAGTACAGGAAAAAGTGACATGTGTTCACATGTATGGCCATAAATCTACACAGAAGCTGCAATGAAACATCCCTCCTCATTTATGAAAGACAAATGCTTGCTGAACTTCCAAAATGAGCCAGATCATTAACTGCTCTTCATTTTAGGAAGACATGGTCTATCTTTTAAAATAGAGAGGGAGCTTGTCATAGCTTGTGTTCAGCATGCTAGCCCTATTCTTCTGACTGTCCTTCTGATGGCAGTTGCTTAAAGGGAGATTTTTTGTGGAGACAGCCACATGAGGATTTTGATCTGTCTGTGTTAAAATAAACAAGTACCCCTGAGAAACACTCTCAAATACACATGGATGCACAAGATCACATGCAGCTGCATGTTCCTAATGGTTTCTGATGTTCTCAGTAATGGGCTACACACTAGCTACAGATAAATGAGCGCTTTGATGAAAAAGACACCTGCCTGGCATTCGTGTAATTAAGGATTTACGTGACATGATGTTGGCTGAACAGGTCAAGCAAAATGCCCTATGAGAAGTAAACATTGACTAATGCCCCAAAAACATGCATGTGTTTTACAAGACAAACAGTGAAACTCTTTTATTCAGGGATAGGACATTTTCCAGATGCATTAAGAAATATCACAGACAGGAAAATAATGTTTTATCCGGTTAGACATGAGCAGCATTCGTTAAACATTGATCCACAGCAAATAAAGAGTTCTCAAATGGATGTGCCTGCATGTTTGCATCCCTGCAATAATGTGTTTGCTCATACAGATGTAGTTGATACCAACAGGCAACACGTATTTAAGGCTAACGTGACAACTTGTAGGATTCACTTCAACGTCCGCTGCTATAGGCTATCAAAACCATCTCAAATATTTAATTAGCCTTGGTAGCCTAGGTAATTGCGTCACTCCTGTTGTTTAGTAGGGTCATTTCATGGAGGTGACTCTCTGGTGAAAACAGTTAGTCCTCTAATGGAGCTCCCCTAATACGGGTCACAGGCCACGGAGAGTGGGAGAAGAAGTACTTCGAGGTTGAAGGCAGGCAGCAATACGAGGGATGGCTGTTCGGATTGGGTTAGACGGACATTTTTTGATGAGCTGCTGAGCGGCAGGTGTTCGAAAATAATAAGGATAATTAAAAATGGATGTGATAAAGCAACATTGTAGGCTATGCTAGAGCTAATTAAAGCCCTTTGATAAATGGTATTTCTTTGGGCAGGGTAAGAAATGGACATGAAAACACATCTTGCTTTTTTGCACCAGACAGTGCACTTTGCCAAAATGCGCACTCACACGTAGGCTATTACACACGGATAGCCGACGGAGAGAGAGAGAGAAATATAGATATAGATAGACAGAGAGAGAGAGAGAGAGAGAGAGAGAGAGAGAGAGAGAGAGAGAGAGAGAGAGAGAGAGAGAGAGAGATAGACAGATAGAGAGAGAGAGAGAGAGAGATGGAGAGATAGATAGACAGATAGACAGATAGAGAGAGAGAGAGATAGATAGACAGATAGACAGATAGAGAGAGAGAGAGAGAGAGAGAGAGAGAGAGAGAGAGAGAGAGAGAGAGATAGATAGAGAGAGAGAGAGAGAGAGAGAGAGAGAGAGAGAGAGAGAGAGAGAGAGAGAGAGAGAGAGAGAGAGAGAGAGAGAGAGAGAGAGAGAGAGAGAGAGAGAGAGAGAGAGAGAGAGAGAGAATCCTGTTCTGGGTGCCTGATTACTTATTTGTCAGTTCTCGTGCGCTCCCGTACCTGCTCTCCATGCGCTACAATCTCACCTGAATTGTTTAGAAATGGCTTTTCCTCCCTACTACGCTTTCGGTGATTTTAACGACTCGGTCTCCATAACTCCTTTCAATGTAACGTTTACCGAGGATCCGCTGCGCGTGCCCTCAAACAGCAATGAGACCAACAAGGCTACAGCCAGGAACACTACAAGTCTCATCATCGCTGTCTGTATCACAGCTCTCTACTCTCTCATCTGTGTGGTGGGACTGCTTGGAAACGTGCTTGTAATGTACGGGGTGGTCAGGTAAGAAATAAACAAAGACCCATATCTATTAAGTAAACGCAAAAAACAAAAAAAATTCAAAAAAAAACAACCAAACATTTAAAAGGAAGAGACAAACACAGGTTATTTGTGACTAAGTGGATATTTACAATTATAATTTGCTGCTTACATGCTGATCAATAAAAAAAACGACACACACACACACACACACACACACACACACACACACACACACACACACAGATAACTATAATAGTAATTTTAAAGAATGGAATATGTCTAGAAAACTGCTATATTACATCATGTATGATGGTTCTTTGTAATTGGCCACAGTTCCAGTGTGTCTGAGAGCCACTCTCCACACCCACACACAAACACACTCACGCCTCCTACACATACAAGAGGGAGGGCGGTGTGATCTACAGCTTAGTGTTGGAATTACTTCATTGCACCAATTACTTTTGTCAGGAACGATGTATGTTCCTGACATACGTGTAATGTTCAAAACTCAGATGATTAATTTGTATGGAAAATAAGCAGCATGTTGAACCATAACCTGCACATCAGAAGCCATTACTGTGGTAATTCATGTAGATTCTGAGGATTCATGGCACTGTATTTGTTGTTGAACTAATGCAGCTTAAATGAGTAAGCAATGAGGTGACGGTTGGACCTCCGATGTCAAGCAATCATCTCACTGAACGGCTTCCTGTGTGGAAGATGAAGTATGAGTTTCTGTACTTTTGTTTTTCAATGTCAGAATAAGCAAACACAAAAGAGAATATAAAAGAAAGTGTGGCCACTCTCTCCCTGGCAAAGCAAGAGTGTGAGGGTGTAATGTAATAAATCCCTTAATGAGGGGGGGGTTAAGATAATGTAAGTCATCCCTTTGTCTTCCCTTCTCCTTGTGAAGCTTGCAATTTAATTAAATGTGACGAACTATTGTCATATGGTGAACTCATGAAAACATCTTTAAACAGCCAGACAACTGCTCAGCTGGCATTCAGACAAGACTGGTCACCGGTAAAAGAAGGAAAAAAAACTACTCTGAATCTGAAATGAAGAAGTAGGAATTGATTCATTACATACTGTAGAAGTGCAGTTTAATGGAGGCTTACGGTCACTTTGGCTCTCATGCATTTAGTGTTGTGCCATAAAAACATTGTGCATGTAAAAAGCTCTTTTATTAGTTCGATATTATTCGAGAGGAAACCGGAGATCATTGGTTTGAGGGAGGAAATGGATTAGATCAAACAATAAATTGGTTTCTAACCGTGAACTATTTTAATGGAAATTGTGAGTCAACCCCACTCAACATCTTCTTTGCAGCACAGCAGTAGGCAGAACTTGAAAAAAATTCAATCTCCTCCAACTAACAATAGTCCCCCTCGACTGTGAAGAATCAGTAAAAAGAGCCACATGCTTTTCTTCCAACCAAACAGGTACACCAAGATGAAGACCGCCACCAACATCTACATCTTCAACCTGGCTCTCGCCGATGCTCTCGCCACCAGCACCCTCCCCTTCCAGAGTGCCAAGTACCTGATGAGCACATGGCCCTTTGGGGAGGTGTTGTGTAAAGTGGTCATCGCCATCGACTACTACAACATGTTCACTAGCATCTTCACGCTCACCATGATGAGCGTGGACCGCTACATCGCTGTTTGTCATCCGGTGAGGGCCTTGGACTTCCGCACGCCTGCCAAAGCCAAGCTCATCAACGTCTGCATCTGGATCCTCTCCTCAGCCATCGGAGTCCCTGTGATGATCATGGCTGTTACCATGGTGAAAGACGAAGGTGGGAGATTTCTATTGTTGAAGAAAAAAACGCTGAAAATTACCATCACTGTGTAAAAACTTCACTTATCAGCACAAGATTTCTAGCGCCTTTAGTGGCAAGTGTTGTTCTCGGGGAGTAATCAAGCCGTAAAAGAGAACATTTGAGCTGGGTTATTAACTTAAATTAGCTTCTCTACACGGCCCTCTAATAAACATGTAATTGTTTTAACTCCTCAGGAAACACTGTCTGCGAACTCAGTTTCCCCAAACCTGAGTCGTACTGGGACACAGTGATGAAAATCTGCGTGTTCATCTTCGCCTTCGTGGTCCCCGTCCTGGTCATCACCGTCTGCTACGGTCTGATGATCCTGCGGCTCAAGAGTGTCCGTCTGCTCTCCGGCTCCAAAGAGAAGGATAGGAACCTGCGACGGATCACCCGCATGGTCCTGGTGATTGTGGGGGCCTTCATCATCTGCTGGACTCCCATCCACATCTTCATCATTGTCAGGACCATGGTGCATATCGACCGCAAGAACCTCCTGGTGGTGGCCAGCTGGCATCTGTGCATCGCACTGGGCTACACCAACAGCAGTCTCAACCCTGTGCTGTATGCCTTCTTGGATGAGAACTTCAAAAGGTGCTTCAGGGATTTCTGCCTGCCCTATCGTTCCCGCCTGGAGCAGAACAGCTTCTCCAGAGCGCGCAATAGCAAAAAGGAGCCTGTGTCTGTTTGTGCTCCTGCGACAACACAGAGACCAACAGCCTGACTAGGCATGGATCAGTTGGGGGGAAGAACAGATCTGGGGGACCTCCAGACCGAGGTCACACAGTTCTCCAGCACAGGAGTCTGAGTCTGCAGATGTCTGCTTTTGACCTGCCATTTATGTAAATTATCTATTGCGTTTTTGGTTTCATATAATGAAACTTGTGAGACACAATTCTTTAACAAACATGCCTGTGTGTGCCTGTGCATAAGGAAATGGAATACAGATACAGATCATCCTTGGAGCACATGCATAATGCAAATACACATACAGTGCAGTCACAAAGTATTGGGATAGTGATGTGTTTTTCATTGTTTTGGCTCTGCACAATAAAAAAAATAGGAGGTTAAAGTGCTGACTCTAAGCTTTGTTTGTAGGTCTTCATATCCATATTAGGTGAACAATGTAGGACTCTGTGTATACACAGTCCCACAAAGATCAGATTGCAGAAGCAGGGCATAGATCCTAAACACACACAGACAAGGCCACTAAGAGGAGTCTTTTTATGGCCAAGCAGTGGCAGATGTATGATTGGGCGAGTTAGGCATGTGACCTCAATCCAACAGATAAAGTGTTTCACTTGATGAAGACCAGACTGACTATGTAAATCAAAGTACTACGTAAGGTCCCGTGTAACAGCAAGAAGTGACAACGGTTGCAGTACAGAGCCGGCAGAGGGTCAACCGGGTCACTTCAGCAAATCATTATTTTCAGCTAAATATTACATATGATTAATTCAGATTTTTGTTAGCTTGTAAAATTACTTTGTATTCCTTTAAATTAGGATAGCATTTATAAAGGACTACAATTTATTGATGACACCTTTAAACCTGAGATATCTACTTTCTTAACTGCTTGTGGGCAGAGGGAATAGCTGTAAACACAAAAATCACCTTTGTATATGGATATGAAAAACTTGCCTATTTACACATCCAGCAGTTACAGAGCAACAATATCATTCATTTTAAGTTGTGTTTCTGGCTCTTTAGCTGCTAAAAGCTCACCACCAGTTAGTCGCTAACTTTCTGTCTGCTTTTCAGTGTTGTGTACAATCGTTTTTTGGAGTCTTTCTTCTGAAAGCAACACTAAGAGTACAGTGAGAGTGAACCAGAAAAATAAAGTGGGCCCTAAAAACCAAAACAATAAGTTGAAACATGCTATAATGCTTTGTAGAGCCAAAGGAAACTGCAGAGTCTCGGTGGGTTTGTCATTGTGGCCTTTTACATTACACATAATCATTTCACCCATTTTTAATATAAAATGTGCTTTTATAGTGTCTTTAAAACTGAGTTTCTGTTTAATTTCACATCCAAATGAGTACAGAGCCAATGCAATGAAAAAGGTGTCTCCATCCTGACACTGTCTAAATGCACTGTTTATCTAGACTGGTAATAGTATTGTCACTCAATCTCATTAGGGAGGTAATGCGAATCCAATAGCGTGAATGTTTAGCTGAGACTATATTTGCTTTGTGTAATATTTAAATTAAAGGATGTATCTAATTTCATGCTCGTTCATACAATTTTTAAGAGGTGATTTCATTCTACATGACCACAGCGCCATATTTCAGTGTCATCCCCCCCCACATCAGATACATCATGAAAGATCTTTGCGAAAGAAACCTTTAATAACTTGAAAATACGGCCTTCATGATTAAGCAGAGATGACTGACACTTCCAGTGTATATTCACCATGAACATCGGTGTTCAGCTGACTTTGTTTCCACTACTCAGCTGAAAGTTAACTGAGGAGCTAAAGGCAAACGTGTTACTGCTGTTTTAATAGTTGTGACTAAATCTCAAACTGGCACGGAGTCTGAATCGGATCAAACGCATTAGCAGAGAAGAAGCTTCCTACACATATTACAGCTAATGGAAAAGTTTCCACTGAGGATCTTTGTCCACTTGCAGGAATAGATTATGGCAATGAGAAGACATTTGTTGTGCAGATTCTGGAGAAGAATCAAACCAATGCCTCTCATCTTGCTAATGCAGCAATGCAGTTTTGTCTAAAAAAGCTTCTATATATCAAGTGTAATGGTAATATTGTTCTGTCACAGCATATTAAGTGATACAGTGATTCATTTTGTTTCAATGTGCTGTCAAGCTGTTGTACCTTTAAGCTTAATTTGAAACCAGTTAGTAAAATCAAACATTAAATTACTATGTATTTACACTAAGTGCTATAAATGTTAGTTAAAGCTTTCAAAATCTTCACAAATAATTGTTTTTCGTGTCGCCTATCACCATCACTGAAGAGCATTTGTAAATGTTTTCTGTAGTCGGCAATATGTTCAGCTGATTGAAAATATGTACCGTAATGCCTTATTCAGCATGATGTTCTTTTTGCAAAAAGTGAATTGTTCTGTTGAGAAAAGCAGCAGATACATTATATAAAGTACCTTATTGTATTGGTGTAATAACCGATTTAGTCTTTTGGACACAAGTTGTATCTTGTGTTTTAATTTGAACTATTGTTGTAAATAACTTTCAGTTTTATTCCAATATTTTGTGTTTTCTGTGGTTGTTATTACATATGTTGTTAACATTTATACTCTTTGTAAATGCCAGTGAGGCCTCATGGGAGTTAGACATGTGATTTGTTGGTAGAATCAAAAATGGATTATTGATCGGGGCAATGTTGACCTTGACAGGGACAAATTCAACACATCTAAAATGCATATTTAAATGAAAGCATATTATGAAATAAGTCAGGGATGATATTGAGGTTTCTGGCCACCAGATACATTGGAGAGTTATCTATGTTTACAATGTATCAATAAAAAAATTAGGGTCTGATATTATATATATATTATATATTTTGTGGTTGACAACAATGCATGTCGGTCTCTCAATATTTTCTGACTGCCACAGTTTTATATGTTTTTTTTTTTTTTTAAAGCTTGGTATTTTATGAAAACTGCAGTTTTTACTGAAACTGAGCATTGCTTGGCGATTATTTACAGCAGCAGGACAGTGTATGTGTGGCATCAACTCAAAGTTAACTACAGTGCCCGTGATTATTATAATGAAGGAACACGTCACCCAGTGCATCAGTATGGCTTATTTATGTGTTTAAATAGTTTTTGGATAACAATGGAGCTCTATGGCATAGAAGAATAAGATATATCAGGATTTAGTAAGATCAATTCATTGTTGTCTTTTTTGTCTTTTCACACGTCATGTGTTGACAATAAGACAAATACAAAGAACATCACCAGCCACATCCTATTAACTGCTGTTAAAGTGACACAGGCACAAAGCCCTGAATGACAAATTCACATTACCACTACATCAAAGTTTTTGGTATACTCATCTTGGAGAAAAAAAAGGAGTAACATAAACCACTAATATAATAATTCAGATTCTCATTAAATGCGGATTGTATACTCTCAACTGCACGGGTCACACTTTGTTTTATACTGTCTATGGTCACACTGCAGTGCAAGTCGAGTACAAGCAGTCATTATTGGGCGATACTGAGACATTATTACAGAGGCAGTTAACACTTAAATGACTTCAGCCAGTAAGGCCTGTTAAAGCTGTGGCTAAGACCCAGAACACAGAGGATCACGACACGGACACAGAGAGGAAGATTTAAGTGTCTTTTAATGAATGTTCACACAAAAAAAGGCAACGAAGGCAGGGACAGCTTGCAGCGCTGGTGGTGGGGACAGGATAGCAGCGGGCGAAGCAGAGTGTAGTGTGTCCAAAACATTCACAGGGATCCCAGCTGAGGGTGGCACGGCAGAGAGGCGAGGAGCTGGTAGAACAGCGGCAAACGGCAAACAGGCGTAGTAGTGTCGGTCTGAATGAAGAGAGGAGGAACAGGTGAGTGCGGAGCACGAGGAACAAAAGGAAGGCAAAAAAACTTACAAGAGTCACAACGTAGTTCAACAACAGAGAGTCAAGTTGCCACTTTGATAATCGTAACGATCTGGCGCCGAATGCAGGTTCCAACCGGGCTAAATACTGCAGCCGTGATTAGGAGAATCAGCAACAGCTGGACAGATGAGATGGAAGAATCGCCAGCAGCAGTGCATGTAGGTAGATCGCCCGGCCACGCCCCTTGACCTATATTCCGCCGCTCCGGCAAAACAGACAGAGAGGGAAAAGGGGGGAGAGAAACAGACACAAACACCCCAAGGACAGCTGCCGCACGACAAGGCCCACAGAAGATGTGTTGAAAAAGACAAATGATTGTGCTAATTTTGCATCATGGTCCATGGATGTTGGACTGTTTCTGACACACATTTAAGGGCTGAAATCATTCTCTGATGAACGACTGATGATGTCTCCGAGAATAGAAACCTTAGGGAAGGCATCAGTAAACCTCATTTCTCTTTCAGAAGCATGTGGATGTTGAAAGACCACTGAAATGATTCAGTCTGAACATCTCCTATACAAGACGTCACAGTGGCACAGTGACACTGAAGATTTTCTCTATGCTACAGAGCATACAGTATGTTCCCTATGAAATATACATAACTTTGACTATATGTTCACTGTGTAAAAGACAAATGAAACTGCAACAAAATTAATAATTTAGTCAAACACCATGAGCTGGCTCCAGACTTGGCTAGACTGCAAGCTGGCCTTTTTTTAAATGTGAAATGTGAAGTCCTTTATTCATCAGATCAGTTACTGCTTACTGTCACGTCTAAAAACTCAAGTGTAACTGTGATCTCTGCCTCTACAGAAGGTAGGTGTTTTTTTTGTTTTCTCTGAGAGCTTCAGTGCACATGCAACAGGCGTTTGCTATCAAACATGTATACGCTACAGTTACACGCAAAATACTGTAGACCAGTTTCACACAGATAATTAAATGCTCTCATCTACTGACGTCAACTAATGGTAGCTCGTACACTCGAACAAATTAACAGATGGAAACGAGAACAGAGAGGGAATCTTGCTGAAGTGTTCATAACAACGCTCAGTGTTCAATGCTACTATTCCCTAAAAGCTCAAATCATCCAACAGGTTGTTTTCTGTTTCATCTGGATAATACTTGTCATGTGACTTCCCCTGCTTGTTTGTCTGTGCGGGAGACTTTGTGAGATTTTTTTTGCTTGGCCTAATGGAACACAATTATCTCGTTTGCAAGCTTGAACAAAAAGCACGTCTTGAGCTCCATTACACCACAATATTGCAACCGAAAAATCTTTCAACATAACAGACGTTTAGGGCAGTGGTTCCCATCCTTTTTTCCTTGGCGCCCCCCCCCCCCACTTATGTCTAAGAAAAGCTGAGCCCCCCCCCGAAACCGAAGTTGAGGTAACTCTCGAGATAGAGCCTTACTTTCTTTTTTGATACAGAGCAGTTATCAGCACTTTTACGTTTCTCCGCCATGTTTTATTCATAAAATAGTGATGCTGTGGCAGCAGGAAAAATGAGGATGATAGCAGCTAGCAGCTGACCTGATGACAGCAAGGGTCAGAGGTTAAGAGGTCACAGAGGTTTGGCCTACTAAGTAGCCTGCCTACAATTTTAAGCGAGAACAAAAATATATAGTTTTTATACCGACTTTTGTATACATTATATATTCTAGTGTATTATCATAATTTGTTAAACATGTGCAAATATTTTTTTTTTTACCTCAACCTCAAACCAGATAAAGACTTGCGCACCCCCTGTGATCTTTGCCGCCCCCCTGAGGGCTGCCCGGACCCCAGGTTGGGAACCACTGGTTTAGGGGTCTCATCAGCAGACACCTATCCTACATACTGTAAGTCAGGCTTTTCAAACAATACAGTATCTTGGCTGACAGTGCACAACCTGCCAGTGCTGAGTCAAAACCATACAATCCAAAACTGAAGAAATACACTCAAAAGGGATTAGCTATTGAGAGGTTGATTATGCAGAGATTTTGGTAATGGGTTTGGCAATTTGGCCCTGCTGCTTTGTGTGACAGGCACCTGCTGTAACACAGATAATCAGACCTCCTGTTTGCCTGAGGTGCAAAAAGTTCTGAAGTATTTTTACTGGATGTTTCACAAGGCAGCAACTGCTCTGGTATTCCCTGCTGAGGAGCAGAAACGGGGATTCAAACTGGGTGAAATCTACCAGCTGAGAGTCATAGGGACTGGGGTGCTGAGGGAGGCTGAACCTTACTGTATATTTCACTTGAAATTATATTATGTCTTGACTTAGCCTTAAATTGGTACAACCAATTTAAATGTGTAACCCAGGTTAAATCTTAATATTTTGATGGAACTTCTAATGTGCACATTGAAGGGGAACTCAACCGATTTTACACATCAATGTACAGTTTAGTTTACATATTGAAATCTGATAAATATCTGATAAAGTGGGGGCGTAGAGTTAGAAAGAAGTCAGGTTACCAGACCTCTGTAGCCCGCTCTTCATCTCTGCTTGAGCTTACATTAAAGGTGCAGTAGGTAAGACTTATAAAACTAACTTTCTGTCATATTTGCTGAAACTGACCCTATGTTCAAGTAGAACTACATGAAATAGGTAATGGCTCCTCTGGCACCACCTACAGCCTGTAGTGCAATTTGCAAAAATCCACCGCTCCCTGTTCAGATGCACCAATCAGGGCCAGGGGGGTCTAACTGCGTGTCAATCACTGCTCATGCACACGCATTAATTCTCCCTTGTGGGGGGAGGGGCTTAGGAGAAAGTTTTGGGCTTTAGCCATAGACAGTATATAAGAATGGACCAACAGATCCCGTTGCTCTGGACGGAGACCAGTGAAGGATATTAGAAGCACTTTTCCGGTGATGGCTGAGCGTTACTGCGCAGCCTCCAACTGAGAAAGACGACGTAAATGTGACATGAGCAACCTGTCTGAAAGTTGTAAGTCTTCTGGTAGCTGTGCCAAGAGAAATCTCAATTATTCCCAATCTTGCAGAGACAGAGAGCGTAGGTATATGTAAGGAGATAACATGGACACAGGCTAATTATTGCTAACTAAAATGCTAGTTAACATTAGTAATTAAACTTAAACAGCTAATGTGAGACAAAACTGCCTGCGCGCTTCTCCTGTACTATACGGTAATTCCTCTACTATGCGACAGTAAGTCGCGTGGTTATGACACAATCGTTAGCCTATTTTTACAAAAATGTCTACTACGGAGCCATAACGTGAGGTACAAGGTAATGGAGCCTTTTATACATTGTCGTGTTTCTTTAGAAATAAACAATGGACAAATAAAGTCTTTAAATGCTTCAGATGTAAAGTTATTCGCTGTCAAAGTGGCGCCAAAATCAATGGCAGTCAATGGAATGCTAATGGGAGGTGATGGCTTATTAGCATCAAAATGGCGCCATAGGAGGTTTGCGGTCCGAGGAGAAGCTTACCCCCTTGGCTTTAGCAGAAAGGGAGGGAGGGACTGAGAAGTTGTTGATGTTCAAATGTTTTGGCTAAGTCCTGGATCTTCAAAGTCCTACCTACAGCACCTTTAAACTTTTTTTTCTGTCCATTGTGAGTTTGACAATGTTATCGGGCTGCAATGCTAAATCAGTGGACTCTTCAGTAGTCTTTCGATAAAACCCTGATGCAGATTTATGAACCATGGCACTGGTGAAAACTGCCTTTTGATGTATCTACTGATGTAACTATTTACTACATCGCAAAGCTGAAATAGAATAAATTAAATTAATACATTTAGACTGAGTAAAACAAAAGGCCCTCCTCTGCTATACCAAAAACCTCATAATAAAAATAACAATAACCTCTCCTTTTTCTGACCACCCTCTCCTCCACTAATACTTTTCGTACAGTCCCTAAGAGTGTGGGCTGGTGAACCTAATTTATCCACAGGATCCATCCCTTTGTATCAGCTGCTTGCCTCAGAGGACCACAATTCTTGATTTCAGCTCAGCTCTCAACAATAAAGGTAATTTATATGAGCATACTTTAGGCAGGGGGGTGAAATTAATAGGGTATTGGGATAATGGGGTAAATTAATGGGATTTAATGCTTGTTGTTTTCTAGTCAATGCAACAGAAATATAACCATGCATCATATCAAGAGATTTCCACTTCTTATAAGCCTCTGCACAGCTGTTGGTCCTCCACTGTGCGGCCCACAAGAAGCCCTCAGCCCACTGGACGAGGAGTCCAATCTATCAAGGCGATCTCAGTAATTACAGATGATGTCCGCAGACGATGGACTACCAGCCGCTTAACAGCAAGAGAGGTACTCATTTGCTAATAATACCATATTTGGGTTCCTGTGTCTGCTCACAGAAATTATTATTAGATGTCAAAACAACTACTCTGCCATGGCAACAATTAAGTGTTTCATACATGTAGTACTTCATGCATCACTTATTAATAACAGCCAGGGGCATTTGTTGTTGTTATTCTGGTACGACTGTGGGGCAGCAGCAACTTCTCATCAAATGTATCCAGACTCTAAGACACAGGAAGGGTGACACTATTGATAATGTGCTTTTTTGAAGATCACGTTTTACAAATGTTTCTAAGGGGTTTCTAATATTCTCTGAAGGCACAGAACAGCAGATATAACATATTAGCCTCCATATGGTGTATGGTCATTTCCAACAGAAAAATGCAAACTATTAAACAATGCCTTCTAAGTGCTTTATAATCTATATGGTGGAAAAAAAAATATGTGTAGATAGAAGTCAGACAGAAAATTGTCAAACATTTTTTGTTTTGTTTTTCTTTATTGAACAGCTAATTTACAAGTAACAAGGCAGGTTAAACAAAGTATTAAAATCCATATGTGTCTTAGTAATACAAATAAAATATCTTAAATAAAAGATCAAATAAGATAATTAATTAAAGTACATGAATTGTAAACAATAAAAGCAAACAATATAAATAAAAAAAATTAAGTTAAAGGTCAGTACATTCTAACTATTAATTTATACAATCTTACACCCCCTACCACATTTTAAACTCAAACATTTTAGGGATTTACAATATAATAAAATTCATTACAAAAAGCATGAAAAATGGGTGGGGTTTTCATACATTTGGCTTTGTGTAGGCTATTAAATATTTTGCCACAATGAGAACAGTGTTAATCAGCAGATTATCTAGTCTCTCTTTCTTAACCAGTCCATTCATTACATCTACATGTGATTTGAGTTCAACACGTTATAATCACATTTCATTAGTACAGTCAAGCCTCTAATTGTATTAAATAAATGATCTGGGAAAATATGCCATAAACTGTCTTCTGAACCCAGATCAAATAGTTTTTGAAATGTTTAGTGTTTTGTATTTGAGGCTAGATTAGCTATCTATCAATCCATCTTTTTCTTTCTACATCTAAACTTCACACATAGGAACATGCATTTAAAGGTATCTAATTTTTCTGTGTGTGAGAGAGAAAGCGAGTAAGAATGCAATCATTTGGACAACAGGTTCCTGCTGGGCCATATTCAACAGGTTCCTATAATGATGGACCATTTGATGAAAACAGCCAAGAGTAAAGCCTCTCCAAAGCATTTAAATATAATCACAAAACTTTGGATTTCTTGATTAAGACGTACTTGAGAAACAGCACTCAGTACAATTTGAAGAGTTAATTAAGAAAGCAGCAGGGTGATTCAAGGGCTGCCACATCCCAATCAAGGCAGAGCTGAATGTGTTCTACTAAGATGATCATTTTAATAACATGATGCTGCTGTTAATGAATACATCACGCAGTTTGTCGCGAGCCTGTTACAGATGTGCATAAAGACAGTATTGTCTTCCTGCCTCGGGACTACAGGTGAAAATTAGCATTTATGCTATAACCTGGCTCATTTACAGTCTGTACAGAAATGTTATTATTGTTCATTAATGTGCACTGTCCCGAATAAATAAAAAAATAAAAAAGTTACCAAAACAAAAGCTTATGAACGCCTCACGTGCAGCTAGAGCAGCCAATTGCTGAGATTAAAGTGGCTCCCTCCATTATTAGGGTGAATGTGTGGCGATGCAGGTGCCTGATACTCATCTGTCTCTTCTGTGATTAGTTTAACGAGCTTGGAGCCCACATGTGTTATGGATAATCCCGTTATACTTTCTATGAGCAAAAGGAATTAATCACAGGATGTGTTTGCTAAATCTCTTTATGAATGTTTCTCTTTGTGTTGGAAATGTACAAGGTTTCTGGCCATTATCTGACTTTCAATGCTCCAGCTTGTGAAGCTGTTAACAGATGTCAAAGATGAATGCTTTTAACAGCCTTTCTCAAAGTTGCATCTTAAATCAGTTCCATTTGCCCACGTCTGCATTCCTGTGGGTCTTTGAAATAATTCAGCTTTACATGTTCTGGAGGGTTGAAAGTCCTAAAGGTGTAGAGCCAAAGGACAGAGATACAACTACATTTTGAACAGGTTTAAGAAATGTAATGGTTTGGAGGTTTCCTAAAACTGTTAAAAAGTGTTAAACAAATGTTAAATTGCAAAAAAAAAATACAGGCACAGTGGGCGAATATTGTACTTTAGTATGTGATATTGTAACCGCTCATTACTGAACAAAGGCTGCAAATGTCTTTTTGTTTGAGGCGTTGCCAATATTCATCATAGTAGAAACAGATCATTATTACAAATCATTATGTTGGGTACAGCAGTGTAGTAGGTCTTTGACTGAAGCTTACAACAACTTCATACTTTACATAACCCCTTTGCAGAACTTCTCTCAAACACATTTGTAGTACTCGTGTCAGGTGTGATGAAGAAAGCTGCATTTCTTTTAACACCCAGAACTATTTTAAATGTTTTCCACTAAAAAAAGAAGAGTAAACACCCCGTGGCAGAACAGATGCATCATCACTCTTACTTTTAAAAGACAACCATTACTGATGAGCAGTGAACCTTGAAATGTATTCCTGATAAACAGCGATGCAAAACAAACAAGGGAAGAGGTTCACTATGATCAATGAACTGCTTATGTAAAATACTTTAGCATTTCAAAGCTTTTGAGAGGCGTTTTGCTACGAGGACTTTTCACAGCACTTTATAATTGGTCCTTTCGGTCAGATGAAAGTAAGGTGAGACGAGCAGACGCTGTCCATTTCACCCCAGATAAAACACTAAAGCATGTAGCTTTGATGTATGTACTTGTACCATCATTTGCATCCTTAAATGATTTACATTCATGACCATATGTGTATGGAATGTGTTGTTTGCATACAGAATAAGATAGGGTACAACTGCTGGGCAGCTGTGCCAATGTACTAAAAAGGAAACTTCTTCTGAACGTCCCTTTCACACTGCATACCAACAAAATGGTGAAAGATGGCATGGTGTCTGTCTTTCCACAACTGCTGTAAGGATATAGCCTTAACTAAGTTAAATGTGTTAGCTTGCCAATACATTACAACTTGGCCATATTTACCTTCTTCCCTGCAGTGATAGTAGACACTGGGACAAAGAGCCAAAGAGACTATTAGGGGTGGGGGATATGACAATATTCTAGGATGCATTATTGTCATTGTACAATACAGTATTGCACAATAAAATGTAGTTGTAGCCCCTTCCATGCTACACACAAAAAAAGTACAGCTTTATGACAATATTGCATTTTAGTATTTTTGCATCAAATTGGTTTAGTCCGATATTTAATTCACTTCATTAGACAATACATTCCCATCTTATTTACTCTATGAAGTGCTTTTTTGATTGATTTTCTGCAGAACTTTTACAGTTTTGACATTTTTATATACAATTTTATCCATGTCAGCCAATCCTAGACTACCAAATCCTTCATCTGTGAAGTCAGCAGGAGACTTATGCTGCGTTCATGTCACCTGGGAATAACAGGGACCGCCCCCGTGATTACGTTGTTTTTCCGACTGCCAGCGTTCACATGGTCGGGATGCGTGTTCTTCTTCTTGTTATATTGGCGTTTGGCATAACAACTTGTTGCATGACTGCCACCAACTGCTGACCGTAGCCTAGAGCATCAGGTGTGTGAAAACATGGAGGCCACAATAACAAAAGATTTGCTGCCGTTTTCTTATAGGAGCATAGAAACAGCACATGGACAGGTGTTTGTTTGCGTTATCTGCAGGACAACCAACGGGAAAGGACACAGATAAGGTGTTGTTTTTTTATACATGGGCCTATTTATGAATAATTTTAAACATGTTATGTTTTTTGGCAGAAGCATTTGTCCACAATAAACGGTTTGTCATTGAAATATGTTCAGTGAACCAAATTCGCCTACATCAAACGTCAGTTGTCAACAACGCGTCACCAACTGGGAAACTCGCACGGGAAGGGACGTGAATGACGACGTTTTCCATCGGAAAAATGTTTTTCCCGATGTCTATGAACGCAGCATAAATCTTTGTTCACTAACAGTGGACACGACTTTGTTTTTTACATTTTTTAGAAATTATTTATGGTGTTCAAGTAATAAACAAAAAAATGTGCCCATATCCTCAACAATGGGTATATTAAAAATGAGAATGTTCCCAATGTTTTCTTTTATTCTGTTAATTCAGAAAATTAAATTCCCATCACAAATTCTTCAAACCAGAAGTGACATTTTGTTTTGTCTGAACAGTCTAAACTAAAAATATATTCAGAAGAAAAGCATCAGATGCTCACATCTGAGAAGCTCAGACCAGCAATTGTTTGGTATTTTTGCATGGAAAATCAGTCAATTATCAACATGGTCAAGAAATATTTGACGCACTGGATAAGAAAAGACTTAAAAACTTAAAATTGTATCTTTATTTTTAGACCGAAAAAGCAACAAAACGCAGGATACAGTATGTCTTGTTACCAAATGTCCAACCAGTCACAAATGGGTGCCCAAGGTAAATTGAACAGTAGTCTCACATATTCAACTCATTGAGTATAAATGTCCTGTCTGAACCAAGGTCAGTGGAATTATTGCTAAGAAAACCTAACATTAAAAAGACTATTGTTTGGAGAAGTCATTAAAAGGCTTACACTCTCATTTCCATTACGTACATGCAGTCACATTCACAAACATCACATATACCATCTTACAGTCATACAAATTACTTTTAATGAAAAGAATTCAAAAGGGAACATCAAAAACTAGATTAAAAAAAAATCATCAAAATCATTTGTCATGATCTACTGCACATCCTTGAACATTTTTCCCCACACTAGGAGACGAGTTCTCATAAAAAAGGGCCAGGACCTCTCACACTCCCTCGGCTCAGCACAGGAAGTCACACATAGATCAACACCCTCCCCAGATTTAGGCATCGTGTAAAAGGCCCCACCTCGAAACAGAACAAAAGATGTCTGAGATGGACATCAGCTCTCCTGCTTGTCTTTGACCAAAAGGACTGTGTGCTGCCCTCCACTGGAGACCATCAGTACTGCACGGTTCTCCAGCTGCTTGCCGGTCATCTTTACAGGGCTCCACTCGTCATCCTCCTCTCCTGTGCCAAGCTGCAGGCTGGTGCCCATGCCCCAGGCATACACAGATCCTAAAGTAAGCACAGCCAACCATCAGTGGAGGAAGATATTTATTTATTTTTTATTTTTTACAATCTTAGCTTACCAACAGTAGACAAATTCAATTGACACGCAGTTTGGAAAAACTAAAAAATCAGCTAGCAGAGAACTTGCTGTAATAATGGATATTTATTGTACTTCCAACTTCACTTAAAATGACCTATGTTTGTGTTTTTCTGACAAAGGTCTCCGGCATTTAAGTGAATAATAACGGTCCTCTGTAAATAAAAAGGCAGAAGAAGCAAGCTGCTGTTTTACAGTCATAAAACGTGTTGCAAGAAACAGACTCAGAAGTTGAAACTCAACCCTCTGCTGTATTTGCTTGGTTTCTCACCTTCTCTGGTGACCGCATAGCTGACAGACGCCCCGCATGTCAACCCACTGGCCGGCTCCATCCCCTTCACCGGCGTGGGGTCACTCATCTCTTCTGCCCCTTGGCCCAGACCAAGACGACCATACTCTGCTCTGCCCAGGCTATATACCTGTCCTAAAAGATGGAGACAGGGATTAATTTTTTTATGTCAAAGTACTTCAGCTTAAACCACCTGGGTCCTTGATGTCCCCTACTTGTGGGGAGAAGAGAAAGAAAGGAGAAAATTAAACAAAACAGAATTTTCACTTAAACTTTTTCTATTGTACTCCCTTGTAATGATTAATATCTTGTTTTATCTATTACCTTTTTCAACCATTTTCAGCCAGGGTTTGGGTTATATTATTGAAATTACAAAGAAATTAGGTAATCACTGTCAATATGTGCAACAGACAGGACTCAACTGAGTGCTGAAACATGACTTGCAAAATCAGTTTATTACCTGTGCACTTAAAATCTGTCTTGATGGGATCACACAGTCTGATAATCATACTTATTTAGTTTTAATATAGTTAGTTGGAGCTTACCTTCATTATCAAGGCAGAGTGTGTGATGTTGTCCTCCAGAGAAGTCCACCCAGGAGGTGGTAGAGTTTTTGAAGCATGTCAGTTTGACTGGGACAAAACACATCTTGGTGTGTTTAGTACCTGAATAAAAAAAAAGGTGTAAGAACAAATAAAAAAAACACTCACAATTACTTTAGAGCAGAATGTGAGCAACTGACTCAGAGCTAACAGTAAAGCAGTGTCAGATACCACTGCAGTTTAAGTTATAACAAACAAATTTCAATTGACGTTATCAAAGCACTGCCATACTTACCCAGCTGGTGATAGTTGGAGAGACCAAATCCATAAACATGCCCCTCTCTTGACAGAGCAAAGGTGAGGTACGCCCCACAAAAGGCATCTATGAAGTGAACTTTCCCTTTGAGTTTTACCATCTGTGGTTCAAGCAACCGGCCTGAAATCACAGGACACAGTCGGCCAGAACGCCACAGCCATACACTTTACACATGAAAACATCTATTGTTAATCACAAATCGGAGAATAATGTATTGTACGTATTAGTGTATGTAAACTGTACACGTATGTTCCATCATGAGTTGATGCTTTGGGCTTGGAAAGGCTCGTTACTTACTGAGGCCTTTCCTGCCCCCTCGGTTTGAAAAATGTTCAGGCACTCTTCCCAGCTGCCCCTGCTCTGCAGTGCCTGATGTGTAAAGATTGCCATCCAGCGTAACCAGTACAAGGTGGTCGTTACCTATTAAAAGGAGTCATTTCAATAAAACAGAAACATTGTACGCTGCATATTAACTTCTAACAAACAAAAACATTTGAAAAGTAAAGAGAACCGTTTCTTACCTGATGCAATTTTCACAACAGGTTCTGTCATGGGGACTTTGATTGGAATGGTGCATGTTTTCATGGGCTCCAAAAGACCTATTACACCACTGTTATCCTGGGGGGGGGGGAAGGGTCCGGTATATTATTAGTTAAACCCAGAGATCCACAATGCTCATGTTTTGGGAGGATGGTTTCATCTACTTTTACAGTGTGACTATGTTTTTTCCACAATGTATATATATATAGGGCTGTCAAACGATACATTTTTTTTTTTTTTAAATCACGATTCATCGCTGAATTTCTATAGTTAATCGCATATTTTATCACGATTAAATTCTATTATTTTGCATTTCAGAACAGTTTTTAAGTACATATTAACAATCGAAAGCAATTCTTACCAGTGTATCTTGAATGGGAATCAAATTAATGCAAAGAAAGTTACTTTATGAACTTGATTTTAAGATTTGTAATTATTTATTTACTGTAAACAAAAGAAAAATGTGTGAATCTGTCATTATTGCACAATTCCTCCAAGTACCTAACTAAAAATCCCTATCCTTACCAGAGTCAATATAGTGTTTTGTAACTCCTAAATAATGTTGATTACTCACTGACGTCCAGTGATCACCGGTTAATGAGACAGCGTTTGTACTTTGCAGCAGTTCCAGTTGGGCTGCTTTCTCCGTGTCTTACAGGCTGTGTATCCCTGAAAACTTCTGTCCCCCTCGACGAGACAGGTCAGAACATGCCAACCGTAGTACGTCTTTAAGAGGTCTGTCAGGTCGTTGCCACCCGTTTCGCAAGAGCTGTAGTAATTTTTTGGGATTTGGTTTCATCCACAGGTCGGCAAGTAGCACTCTCCAGCATGCCAGTGGGTAGCATCACGTTAACTGTACTACTATGCTTAGCTCCGTAGGTGGTAGCTCAAGCTTGACGTGCTTCGGTGATGTTTTAATTCGGCTTTACACAATGTGCATATGGCTTTCGACTTGTCTACGAGCCATCCGGGAGTTTTGGAAAATAAAAAGCGCCATTCAGGATTTCTCCATCATGCAGCAGTAGGATGTGTTACAAGGAAGTGGCAGCTTGATGATAAGTAACGGTGCTGCAACGGGTCAAAATAGTAGCCTGTTAGGCACGAAGCAAAGCCAAGTGAAGTGTAAAATAAATTAATAAATGCCGGCATGCGATTAAAAAAAAAGTAATCGCATCGCGATTAAAAAAAAAAGTAATCGCATCGCGATTAACGCTGACAGCCCTAATATATATATATATATATATATATATATATATATATATATATATATATATATATATATATATATATTTATATTTCAGTAGTCCTTTTCTTATTGTTTGGGTAGTTGAACATAGTCCAAAATACCTTCAGTAATACATTTGTCCATACACTATGTAGCTTCTGACTGTCCATATATCAGATACAACGGCACTAATTTCTAGTCTTTCTAGTCTACTTGACAGTCTCGCACACCAAACTGAACTGAGCTAAAAAGCAAACCCAACCTACCTGTTAATCAAGCTTAACTAAAAGTATTTTAATCTGCTCTACTTATTTTTTTACTTGATTTCTCTTGAATGATTAAAAACCTTGGTGAGTGGACGTAGAATTCAAAGTGTGAGCCGACTTAGGAATAATGACTACAACAGAATATGGTAGAGTGTTGACTTCCCAAATTTCTTCTGAATGGAAATTAGCTAATGGAATGTATAATATACATAAAAAATAATACATAATAATAATAATAAATTAGATCTATGAGAACAATAACACTGTTAATAGGAATTTTTCTCAAAACAGAGGTTACAGTGTTTCACACAGTTCATTTTAGCACTGTCAAAAATCTATTGGGAATGCATAGGGTAGGCAGAGGTAATAGAGATGTAATTGCCAGTGTGCCACCGAGTATTAATAATGGAAAAACCCATCAGTAACTTAGCAAGAGGAGTGATCAGTGCTGTGAGACGAAAACAATGAAGAATGGCATAACTAAGGATCATCAAACTATGTTTGAATGTCTTTACTACTGAGTTACAACTAGGTCTGGGCGATAAAACGAGGCGCAGATTAAGCAAAACACATCGGCGGTTGGTGCCAAAAAGGGCGAGAAACTCAAATCTTTTCCATCACCTGAACAGGTTTCGGTCAGCGACCACACCGAGTATGAAAATGCGGACTCACGCTGGCTTGAGTCCACACACACAGCCTCTAAGTTAAAAGTAGCAACGTTACCGTTTGTCTGCTGTTAACAGCGCTAGCATTAGCTGTGCCAAACCGACAATCAATCATGTGGTCTTTTGCGGCCATTGCCCCATATTAAAAAAAAAAAAGCATTCAAAAAAAAAAAAGGAGCAAAAATATTACGAGTGCCATTTCTATTGGTTTACACATGCACTTGTTTACTTTGTTTGGTTTTGTGATACCTCCCCAAACACGTGAGATGCTTTCCAGGCAGGCGTTTACACCTAATGTTGCTTTTAGGTAGTTTTAGAATGTTTACAAAATCAAAAGAAATGTAGCCAAAACTGACTACTCATTTGTTGCACTTGTTGCTTTTGCAAACACAAAAAAGGAAAAAGTAATTATAACATGACTGTACCAGGAAAACAGGGCTATATTTTCACCACTACACTGTAGACCAGTGGGGCATCTCATAATGTGAATGTGTTATCATGTGAGTCCTCAAAACAGTGTGCTGAATTTCGTAAAGGCATGTTTTTTTATTTTATACGTTAATAAACTAGATTTTAAAATGTAATTACACCTCTAGTTTCTTCCTGCTTCAGTCAGGACACACTTCGAACGGGCAGCATCAGCAAAAAGATTATATCGTGATAAATATCAATTAAAATGGGAAAACATATTGTGATAAATTTATTTGCTATATCGCCCAGCCCTAGTTACAATGAGAAGCTGTTTTTGTCCCCAAGCATGTAACACGCTTCAACGATCAGAAATGTATTCATGTACCACATAAAGCAAAGATTACAGAAATCAGAAAGATTTCAGAAGCTCAGACTATGGGAAGAACATCTTTTAAGCAATTAGGGAGGTCTGAGGAAAGAGACACACCATTGCGGATACAAGGCTTCTAAGGGTCAAGGCAGTAAAATATTTGTGGGGTGACACTTTCGTGAGATGCTGATGGAGAGAGAGCCTGGTGCGTTTGAATAATGGCAATACGACTAGAATAGTCATTATTACAGGAAATGAATCCTGACCTCACATTAAGAAAGGAATCAAATGGAAGAGATATCACTCATACCATAATGTTCACCATAATGGTCAAGTATATTTTCTCACAGTTGTGCCAGATCTGTTTGCAGCTGATGGAGCTCTGTGAAAGTGGGGTGGGTGGACAAATGATATAGTCATGAAAATAAAAGTATTAATGAAGTTAATTTAAGTTAAATTTGAGAATATGTGGGTATTCAAGTTCTCTGCGGAGATAAAATCTTAATGTTAAGAGTGAAATTGAATGAACTAGGGGCTGATATTTAGTTTTTCTATTTTGTAGAACTCTTTCAGACAAAAAACAAGTTAGGCTGCTCTGTCAAAGAGTTGCACAAACTAAGATGATGAAAATGGATAGACTCAGGCCAAAGTTGGAAACAACAAAATCAGAGCAAATGGAGATTTTATACATCATCCCTGAAGAAGGCTGTCACTGCCGCTACGCATGGGCTGCTTCTCCCAATGTCTTTTAAACTTTCTATCATGAAATAGCCAGTAAAATAAAGGCTTTTTAAGTAATTTTGAAGAAGAATTCCTTGGATTATTTATTTTTCTCTACATTCAATTGAATTCCCGACCCCAAAGAGCACCTTCAAGCATTTGATTGAACTTCCGGAGCACCCTGGACTTTTTTGTCTTTCGGAGATTTTATATAATCAACGAATGAAAGAAAGTTTGTTTTAGTTATTGCAAACAGCAATCATACTCAAAGAGAGTATCATATATATATATATATATATATATATATATATATATATATATATATATATATATATGATATATATATATATATATATATATATATATATATAATATATGCCTTGTATATATATATAATATATGCCTTGTATATATAATATATTTAGACTCAAGCTCTCTGCTAATGAGCTTTGAAGTGTTTAAGTCAAATAGTCAGCAGGATATTCTGTATCATTTGCTCGAGTTCCAGTCAAGAGTAACTATGAACAGCTTTTATCTTAATGTTTATGACGCATCCAAATCAAATTGGGCTGAAAGGAAATGAGACTGCAAATACCACGGAGATAGAACAAATACATACAAAGAACCAAATAGATTAATATGGAGTGCATTATATATGAATAGCAGGTTTCATATGGTTTTTAGCTGTCTTCTCATTTTATATCGGAAAATCAGTGGAATGCTCGAGTGAATTATGTGAGACCCGCAAACTGCAAATACAGTATGTTTGTAACGGTTAGGTGTATGTGCAAGTTGAGTACAGAACATTTCTACTGGTGCTCATTTTGTGCGTGTAGAGGATTAAAAAGGTTACACAAATCTAGAGGAAAAATCTCACTCACTCACACACACACACACACACACACGCCTTGGAGGCTGAAAGCAGCAGGTAACTAACCCTGAAGGAGCCCCACATGTACACAGTTCCATCCTCTGTGAGTGCAGCTGTGTGGCTGTCCCCTGCCGACACCTGGACCACCTTCTCCTCCAGTGTCACCTTTCCTGGAACCATCTCAGAGCCCTCCTCTGTTGTGTCCCGACCAAGGGCACCTTCATCGTTACAGCCAAAAGTGTACACCTACAAAAAGAAGAAAGTATCAGTTTATCTGGGAAACTCAAGCACCTTAGTTAAAATGTTAATGGAAGCCATTGCCATACAATTTTAATTTGAAAAGAAATAAGACAGATGCCTTCCTTACATGGCCAGTGTCGCTGAGGCACACAGTGTGCATGCCCCCAGCCATCACTTGCAAAATTTTCTCTGGCAGGGACACAAGGGCCGGCTTCTTCCTCTCAATGATGTTCTCGCCTAGACCCAACTGTCCAACATCACCCTGGCCCAGAACAAGAACCTGACCCGCCTCCTTGCCATGACTCCTGTGGGAAACTGTTATACACAAACACATACACAATGTCATACTAGTTGTTTAATTTGATCTTAGATGTTATTAGTCTTACAAGGCCAAACCTAACTGTGGCATGAGAAAAAGGCTATAGTAGATGAGGCAACTTGTTAAAACTGTGGTGGTGTGACATCATTTTCTCCCATAAACTGGGTATGTATTGTCATCTTAACAGCAATTTGATTTGGTTCTTCAAGTTAAAATAGCTATAGTGGGTGTTTAAATGAAATCTCATTGTCTAGTCCAGTCTAGTTAACTCTTATCAACCCACCCCCCACTCCAGTGGTTTACCTTTTACTTTCTTGAGGTCTTTATCATCCTCCACAATAGGCTCAGACTTCCTCTTGGTGGCAGACTTTCTGGCAGGCATGACAGCAACACTTAAGGACTTGGGAAAAACATAAGAGGAGACTGGTGTAAGATTTCTTATAACCTACCATTGGTAAAAGTCACTGAGCTTTAAGTCACAAAAACGCAACATTAAAAGGAGTGTTTGTTTATCAGAAGAAATTGTTTCACAATTTGTAGCACAAATGTAGCAGCAAAACTTACTACTAAAAGTAGGTAAGTAGGTGTCCGCTGATCAACAATCACCACTTTGATTTGAGAGCTTTTAAAGCAAAATCAACTGCAACAATGCCTGAACTGTGGCTAATTTAACCACAACATTACAAATCCAAAGGGGAATGGTGGTTGCAAGCTGAAAGTTACCAGCAGGTATAAACTGACACTTAACAGGATATTTGATTAACGTCGCAAAAATACCTCATAACTGAATCATAACCTCTAGACCACTAAACAAAAACTACAACACCATGGCCTCTCTACTGCAGGTCTTAACCCTTAGTGGCTTTGAGAACGACGGTTATTCATGGTAAGCAATATTGGCTTTTCTATCAACTCACAATCCTTCTGGCCGAACGACACAATCAGTCCTTGTTTTGGTCCCAACGTTAACCAGGAGCTGTTGGGGTTCAACAGCTGTCAGAGAGTCATTTCAATGGCTGGCACAGTATCAGATTTTACCCCACAGACAGTTGTGCTTCCTCTGCTTCCATGCTGTTGTGAAATGAACGTCCACAAAACAACTGCTACAACTTAAACTAGAGTTACGCTAAGCTATCAGTGACACCAGTATACATGTCTAGAGAGTGCCGTCAGTGCTTTAACATTTAGCTGCATAACGTTACAGCAGTTTAAAATAAACAGCGTGACCTAACGTTGCAGTAACTTAACGTTACCCATGTGTCCTTGCTAACATTTAGACAGCTAGCTAGCTAGGTTACCAAACGAGCTGCAAGTTACATGGCTGAGCTTCAGTCCCCTTCTTGACTGTAATACAGGCTAGTAATAGAGTAGGAACGTATGATGCAAAAGTCATGTTTTACCACATAGCTAGAACATGTTAGTTGGCATTAACACTAGCTAACATTAACGTTCAGAGCTGTTTGCTAGCCAGTGCTAACTAGCTAGCGGCGTTAGCATGACATTCGGGTATGAATGAACTACAATAACATAATGTATTAAGTGAACTGCATACAGATTGCTTAAGTAATGTGTATTATTGTTGCCATTTCCAGCGGGGCAGTTTAGGAGCTGATAGTTTACTAACCTGTGATACGTAGCTAGCAGTTTGAAGTTTGCCTACAGGTAAACGTGCACAGCCTGTTCCCGGTCTTGAGACACTCACCATGCGTGCTAAACGCAAGACGTCACAATCTGGACCCCCCTGCTTCCTTAAAGAGACAGCAACACTCTTGCAGTGGTGGAAGCAAGACGTGATTAGATTATTTAACTAGTCCATTAGCAGGTAAAAGTCTTGTATTCAAAATGTATATTGTCAATGTAAAAAAAATTATGATGTATTAACATGTAACGTTAAGTGGCATGCTATTGTATCTTTTTTTTAACTAGTTAGGTAGTGTCTATAATTTATATATCTTAATTTAACATTAGTATAAACTATAACAATGTATTGTATTTCATAAGCTCATATGTGTTATATTAAAAAAGAAGTAGCAGACAGTAGAACACTCAAATAAAGCATAATTAACTCACAGTTCCACTTAAAGATAACACTAGTTACATTTCAACACTGAAAATCTGAAATCCAGATGTAAAAAAAAAGAAGGGCCGCCCCACAATTTAAAACACTGAATGGATGCTGATATTACTCCTAGAATGATTAATGGGTCTTTTGGATGTTTTCACCTTGATCCATTTTGTATTGCTTTTATATTTATAATTATTTTTGAAGTAAATTGTTTTAAATTAGGTGACTTTTTATGTATGTGTGCATTTGTCTCAAACATACATATTTAATGGATATTTTCCTATGCTTGAGTACTGTTTTTTTGCATGATCCCCCAGTATGTGCCTATGTATATATTGTGTTGCAATCTGAGGATGCTGGTTTTCCTTATTATTCATTTAATCTACATTCTAGTGTTGTTTTGCAATCTGTGAATATATTTTATTCATTTGTGGTTTTATGGCCTTCATTCTGCTGCTCCAACAATGCAATTTCCTCACCTCACAGCATCACCTCAACATATGACATTTTGCCTTCAATGTTTACAAAATATCCTGCTTTAAACTTTTGGGATGTACATTTAAAAATGTATTCCAAGGTTCATATAGACACTTTCGTTATGCAGGTTTAGCTCCTCACAGTGATCGACGTAAACGTACCTCGCCACCAGGTGTCACTGCAGCCTCATATTCATATTTTAGACGTCCAAATTTAAATATCCCCTACAAGTCTCCCCCGAACACATCAATAGATGCTCGATGGTGTTTTAAGCCCCCAATGTCTCCTTCCAGGCAGCGCTGCGACTGTTGACTTCAAGGCACCTAACCGTAACCTTAATCCTAACCGTAACCATAACCATTGCCTAATCGACTTCAAGGCAGCGCTGCCGGTGCGACCGTGGACTTCAAGGCACCTAACCCTAATCCTAATCCTAGTGCCTTCCAGGCAGCGCTGCCTGGAAGGAGACGTTGGGGGCTTAAAACACAGATAAACTCAATAGATAAAACAGGTCTATTGAGAGCCAGGAGTCATTGCACAGACTGTTCAAGGAATTGGAATATTTTTAATTAGATCCAGATGTGACTATTTACAATTAAAAAGAAAGTCTGTCAGTCCATACAATTCCACATTCAATTAAAAAGTAACTTAGTTTTACACAAAGGTACGCGTTCATTTTCCCATTCTTGTAGCATTTAATCATAAACTAATATTCTGTGCTTAAAAAAATAGCAACCTATAATACTTTATTTAAAATTTCTTTTCAAATGAAAGGAAGACAAGATATACACAAGCATCAGTTACTGTAAACCTATATCAACCTGTACACAGCATAGAGAACCCTGTAAGCTACTGGCCAGACAATACAAGATAAATTAATTCTGCAGTTTCAAAAGGTTCCGCCAAAATGACTCCCTGTTGACCGTTTATACATTTTCTGATTTGTTTTGATAAATCCCTGATCTACACACACAGCAACTTACTCCTAGTATAGACACTACTAGCATGACCTTATTCAAAATGGCTACAGAATGCATTGCATGTTTGATCTTTAAAGGGAAGTACAAAAACTCATAAAAAAGTATAAATGAAGAGAGATTATCCAGATCCAATGGCATTGGATTCTGTGTTGGCTCATGCAGTGGATTGCAGAAATCAGTGATAAGAAAACCAGTATCGTATAGTCCATTAGGCATTGGCACACATAAAAACACCAACAAGCCTCCTGACCTGCACCGTTTTCTATCTAGACTGACGCTTAAATGGCCTCCTCACATAACCATAAATACAGGAAAGCCCAAAAAGGCTCAAATAAAAGCTGTCACTACTCGTGATTAAAATTACAATATAAAATATCATGTGCATTACAGAATATTTTGTAATTAGATCTTTCCAAGTTTCATTCTAAGGTACAACAATAGCAGTCTGTACACAATTTATATAAAAACACACAATATCCCAGAGATGTCCAGTCCTATAACAGAATATCCCAGCATTCATCCTCCAGCCCGCTCTCGCTGCAGCCGTGTGTCTCTTATCTTTATTACTGTGTGGAGTATTATACGTCATCATCATTATTACTATTATTGTATGTTATTACATTAACAAGATGAATTAGCTTTTCCATATAAAGTAAAGAAGAAAAAAGGCAACACAGAATGAGGCCGCATTAAAGGTTGTAACTAGATCCAAGTCCTTGAAGGGTACCACATAAAAGCAGAGTGAGAGTCAGCCCTGTAGATCCTCTGCCACTTCCCCACATCATTGGCACGTGGTTCCCCCTGTTGTCCGGGAGAAATACTGCATCTGGTCCTCCCCACCACCGTATTAGTATAGTGAAAGCAATGTAGTGGGAGGGCGATGGACGGCAAGCGAGAAGCATTCTTGTTTTGAGTCAGTTCCAGGCTTTCCCTGATAATCTGTCCAGTACATTCGGGAAACGTAAAAGGGCGATCTGTGTGCATAGGAAGCAGCTTCTGGCCACACAGAGATCTTAAGTGCTTTATTATCCCCGAAGAGGGTGGGTGGGGCTAAGGCCGATGGAACCTAAACAAAACAAAAAGATCCCATGAGACATTGACAAACATTCATATTCTGTTCAATTTATAAGCCTTAAAATGTTCACGGAATAAAACCCCTGTATATGATACTATTTATGGTCGTTTATTTTTAGCACTAGCCATTCAATGTATTTTTACATTCCGTAATTATGTCTCTGTGTAGCAGTTTTCATTGTTAGTGGTGGGGTCCGCCATTCCCCTTCAGGATTCAATTAGCCTTTACATGCACAAGGGATTCCCACAATGCATGTATGTAACCCAGCTTAACCATCTATGTTATCCCATTTATATCAACCTCATTGTTTACTGTTCACTCTCCCAACGCTGTATCAAGCTACTGCTAATGCAAACCCAACATTTCTGCTGCTGAATCACATTAAAAGTTTTTAGATGAAACATGACGTGGCTTTTATTGAGATGCAGTGAGAGGAAACAATGAATTTGCCACAGATGTTAGCGCTGAGAGCATTTTTCGTCAATAGACGAGTTTTACAACATGGCAGGGAGTAATGGAACAAGAAGAATCAGCCACAGTGAGCCGTTAGATGAAGAGAAGAGTTGCAGGAAACAGGCTGCACACCTCCAACGTCTTAGCAAGGTAACACACTCCTTTCACCTTGCCCCGGTGTTGTATAGAAAACTACTTGTGCACCATGAAATGGTTGTTCATTGCATGATGAACAAAAGGCTAATTGTTAACGAAATTCTTTATTAAATCAACATGAGTTAATTTGGTTGTGTGTAAGCAGGTACACCAGTTGCTATTCTGTTGTCCTTCTGACACAGTAGCTGCACACAGAGTATTTGCTGAAGTATTAAACCAAACTTGCTGTTACCATGGGAACCGTGGCTGTCCCCACATCAACCAGGACTGAAACCTGAAGGATTATAATGTCAAGGACCATCCGATAAAAGGTATACCTCGTGTAGATTCTGCTCTCTTCATGGACCTCCATTTCAGTGCTCTTATAATCGTTGAGCTCCTTCCGGATGGCCGCCTTGACGAAGCAACAGGAACGAGATAGTCAGTATGAAACACTACGCTTGATGCTAATATTACGTGAAAAACAATCCACTGCTGGGAGATTTGTTGGGATTGTTATGTGCTTGCTGGCCATGGAAACCTGAATAAGTACCTTGTCAGCAGGAGTCAGCTTGGTCCACGGCTTTTCTGCTCTCCGATCGTAGTCTTGAGCATCCGTGACTTCCACGTACTCGTGGAACCGCAGGATTTTTCTTGCCTGCAGTTCTGCAACTGTGGGTCTTTGACTCAACTACAATAAACAGAGGTCAGTTTAATATCCAGCATATACTTGATTTGACACCGGGATGTCTGTTGTGGATGTGATGCCTCACCTTCCTGGTCAACCGCCGCTTGATCTCTCTAACCTCCGCTTGCCTGTCAGCCTGATTTCTGGCTGCAAAGACAGAAGATAGTGAAGGAAAAACAACAACAACAACAACAGAGCTTTATTTAGATGCTGCATGAAAGCCAGGCTTGATGTGCACCAAAGGTAGAGTAAAATCAGTTTCCAAAATTAGACATCTGAACTGTAATCCATGTTTGTCTTTTCAAGTGTAAATTCTTGCTATTACTGCATGTATACAATTATATTCTTTTGTACACTGTGAAGACCTGGCTCAACAATGTTAAAATGTGGATTTATTCACATAAACAAGTAATACGTAATTCATGAGTAATTCATGGACAAATGATCAGTCCGAATTGAGCTGTTTGTTAAAGCCCAGTAAGAAATTAGACTAAACAAGCTAAAGAGCAGCAGACTCAAAACTGAATTTTCTTAACGAAGGCATTATAAGATCCAGTAATAAAAAAATAAAAGGACAAAGGAAAAAAAGATTTGATACTAACGCTGAAGGATGTTTCTTTGCTCAAGCTCCTCAGCAGTAGGTCTCTGGCTAAGTCGCCTGAATTGGGAAGAAGAAAAAAGTTGAACTATTTTTACACAGCTTTCATCACTTCGTCATTCAGGCAATAAGTAGGACAAAGATTTAAGAAATGATCTCCGGATTTATTCAGGAAATGCACAGTCACTATTGTCAGTTTAACAGAAAAAAAGAAGAAATGGAACATGCACATAAGTGTGAGGATGCATGTACTTACCTTGTGAGTGCAGTGCCGATCTGTGTGCGGATGGCCTCCCACTGCTCCCTGCTCTGCCAGGTGAGGCCGGTCTGTCCTGGAGGCTGGTCCTCTCTGTTGCTCCTGTCCTGGGCAAACCTGTCCCTCTCTGGGGCACAGGGACGGCTGCTCAGCTTCAGAGCCAAGGTGTCCTTCCTCTTGACCCTGCTGGCCAGGGCACCTGGGTAAAATCCAAGCAGAGATGGGGTCAGGTGTGAAGGAGCACAAAAACAATGCAAGGGCTTTATAAAACTCTTGCAACTAAAAAACACTAAATAATGTTTTCATAAAACATGGCTATGCTTACTTAGTGGGGGCTCGTCCTCCTCATCTTCATCGGAGTCTTCATCTTTATAAAGCACAGGACCGTCTGAGTCGCTGTCCTCCCCACGCATGTCATGCTCTCCTTCCTCATCCTCTTCTACCTCGTCTTCCTCCTCCTCACTGCTGTTTCCACCTGGGATGACGCAAACACCGGCGTCTCCGATCAAGCACCTGCGACTCCGTGGCTCTAGCTCTGGCTGGGGGATCTCCCCATCGTACTCCTCCTCTTCCTCGTCATCTTCCTCCTCTTCCTCCTCTGAGTAGTCATCTTCAGATCTAATGGAAAGAGAACAATAAATACATAGACAAGCATTATGGATACAGATGAAGCATCCGTTTGTGTGTATTTAACTAATTTATAAGCAGCTTTTGCACTTGGCTGACAGGTTTTTTATTATTATAATGTATCCAACCTTCAACATAATGTACTTTAGCCATACCAGGAGTCATATCTCACCCTTCTAACTATACCGGACGTTATAATAACAATCAGAGGAAGATTTGCTCCAGACTGCTAATGGCCACATGCAAAGCTGCATCTCATGTAGGTAGAAGCCTTGAAATACTTCTTCAGCTGCTCTCCTTGTCATGTCACCTTGTGATTTGGCCATGACGGAATAGCTTTCCTTTACAAAAGTTCTTCCATTATCATGCATTTAGAAACTCACAGTTTTAGTGGTTGGATGCTGACAGGAAGTGGGCGACCACCTTGGTAGTCCGGAGGGGTTTCAAAAAGCAGTGTGTGTGCACGCTGCAACCCGTCTGGATGCGGCTGAGCCGGGCCGGGACTGGACAGGGCTCGCTGGATCATGATATGCAGCGGGACGGGAGCCGGGCGCTGAGGAGACTCATTGGTTGGGCTTGGTGGGTCAAACAGCATGGGTATGGGTTGAGGCAGTGGGTGGGGGTAGGAGTGCTGATGGTGGAGGTGGTGGGCGTGTATGTGTTGGCGGGGAGGAGAAGGTGGTATGTGTGTTGGCAGGGGAGGGGAGGGAGGAGGGGGAGGCAGCTGAAAGCCCATGGGGAGGTTGCTGTGGTCCTCCAGAGAAAGAGGCGAGGGGATGATGGGATGGCTCGAGTCCTCCGTGTTGCGTTTGGTGACGGGGGTGGTCCTCTTAGGAGGCATAGGTGGAGAGGGCTTCGCTGGCACAAGACTGGCACCTCCAGTGGCTTGGGTGAAGTCACCTACAAATGGAAAAACAGTTAATATGTCCAATCACATTAAAAACAGTTATAGCTTAGGCCTGTGAGCGAGTTGCTAGCAAGTGCTTTATATTTCCATGTATTTTTTCGCTGTGACATGTGCACATGCATCAGCCCTACATGTATGAAGCACTCAACATGACAGAATACACATGAACAGATATTTACTGGGATTACATGTCTGACTGAGCATTATTGCGTACATACAGTGTGTCAGAACACATGAATACACACACTGCCCTAACAAACCAGTGTGCAGCATGTGCCCCAGGTCACAGAGATGAGAAAGATACATACAGCCTACATGCTCTACACAGCCAGATTCTTAACCTGCCCTTAAACCTGGTTTATTCGCATCTTTAAAGTGCAAAAAACCTAAACAAACCCTCCAATTATTTGCATGCACATTTGTATATTTGCTATAGAATTCTTAAAACTCTGTAGAACAGCGTTAATGCCACATCAGTGTTAAAAGCCATAGCCGTGCTATTGAGGCGTAATAAGCTACCAGACCTGAAACATGCAGAAGATCTTCCTTTCTAAATTAAGTCAAGCCCTTATGTTAGAACCCTTTAGCCTTTCCATTCATTCATTCATTCATATCCACCCATCCATCCCAGTTGAGCTGAAGCGGAGTGGATTAGCACTATAAAATTCACTTGATGCATTGCAGGCCACAGCTGGAACCTGGTAAAGGCTATCCCTCATTCACATGCCTAATAAGAGAGTACAGCATTAAAAACATTCAACTGCTGCTCACTCACAGAGAAGATGCCTCTCACGTACACAAAGCACCGAGCACACTCATTATCAGAAATATGTTGGCAGCGAGAAAGGACGCAACACGATGAAGAATGCAGACTCTGAAGAGGGGCATTCCAGACACGGGCACCCTGGCCACAGAGATACCAGAGGGCATCCTTTTACCTGAGCGCAGGCCTCCGGCCCGCCGGCACAGGTAGACGGGCAGGGACAGGTAGACGTCGTAGTCGCACTCTCGCTTCCAGCAGGACCAGTAGAGCGGAAGCTGAGCATTCTCTCCCCCCTGCAGGGCGGAGACTAACAGGGAGGAGATGGAGGCCTTCAGCTGGAGTGTTTAATGAATGTAGTTACATGGTGGTACTGTATACTGTTGTATTGAGGGTGTGCTATGAAGGAGGGGTGTTGCTGCCCTGAGTGCTCATCATTCTGAAGAAATGTAACCACACTGTGGGAAACCCGTTTGTTTGTTTTCCTGCCAAGAGTTGGATGAAAAGATCAATACCACGCTCACGACTGTCTGTTCAATATGAAGCTTCAACTAGGAGAAAGCTTAGCTTAACCTAAAGATTGAAAGCAGGGGGAAACCGCTAGCCTGGCTCTGCCAGTTAACAAAATCCACCTACCAGCAATTATTAGCGTTGTTTCTCATTTGTTTAATGAATGCAAAAACTAAAGTGTAAAAAGCAGTTTTAGCTTAGCTAAGCTAACTGTTTTGAGGATGTAGCTTCATATTAAAAACGGAGAGATATGAGATTGTTATCAATTTTCTCTCTTTAACTCTGAGCAAGAAAGCAAAAGTCTATTTCCCAAAATGTCGACCAAATGTCGAGTTTGAGACTTTGACTTCATGGACAGCTTCAGTAAACCATCAACAGTTTTCTGTTCTCTAAATTTAATGTAAGATTTTTGATTGGCCTATTTTTGGTAGTCCAAAGCTTGTGAACCTGAAAATGCCGTTTTAGTTTCCATGTGATAACCAATATAGCCTCAAGTGACGACAAACAGGACATCTAGTAATATTTTCCCTAATTTGACTAGTCATAGGCCTATTTGATGACATATGTGCAAAACAGCATATCATAACAAACAAAACCCGGGTAATTCAATTACACACACAACTAAAGACATGACAAGAGGTGCACACATTTGTTAGGTGCCAAAAATCATCAAATCTGCTGATAAGCTCAAAATAAATCAGAGTTTTAGGGCAAGATCCCAGATGAGACAAATCCACAGTATAAATAACAACCACCACTACACTGCATCTGTGTGAGCAGCATTCCACAGCCACAATAGTCCCTGTTATCTTCAGAGTGTAACATTCTGGGGGAAAGTTGCCGCTAAAATAGTCCAGGCGTAATAAGTAGTTAGCTGAGGGAAAGCTGTTCAGATAACATCATTACCAGGTTGTGTGTGTGTGTGTGCGGAGTTATCCTTGCCAACAGTTGTGCACTCACTCAGAAATGTACATATTTTATTCGTCAGTGTGAAAACTATAAGTGAACAGACATTTGAGTGTTCATGATGCCCACTTGTGACTCCTGATGTAGGTTGCATGTCATGTTGATATCCTCCATCACCTGTTGATAGAGGCACCCACTATTCAGCAGAACTTACCCAGCATGGCGCCGTTGCCCCTGTTCACAGGCTTGGGTGGGGGCAGAGGGGGCTGCTTGGTGCCATGAGAGGTGGAGGTCGGGGCTACACATGAAGACTGCTGAGAAGGCGCGCCGGCAGATGAGATGGACCGAACAGGTTTGGGCGCCACACCCGAGGCAGTGGAGGGAGAGCAGTACTGGGTCGTGGGGTGGTTGGATGGGGTTCGAGGTGGACCCTTGCTGCCAGGTTCAGGGGTGGAGGTCATCAGCCATTTTGGAGGCATGACAGACTGTTTCGGTGGCAGAGGTTCACGCAGGGTGTCCCGCAGGGCGTCGCGCAGGGCTTCTGGGTCAGGGACAAAATGGCTGTCTGACTCTATGAAAACACAATATCATGGGGGATACGTTAAAATAAATTGCTTCCATGACAATAACTACAGTAACAAAAACGGCAATCTGTATCCAACTGTAGTGCACACACACTATTCTACATGGCAGGCATTTTAAAACATATCTTTTCCGTTATTGAATTAGTGACATCTCATTATAAAATACCTCTCCACATGGCTATAAATGTTTTAGTTCAGGAACTGAGCAGTGAGCCATTTTTTGCTGCTTCACCACTCGAAGCGCTCCCTGTGATAGCACTTGTTTGAGAATTCCATTATCTAGGGATCAGCTCATGAAGATAAACAGAGTAGGCGGCTGCAATTACCACCAAAACCCCTCCTCCCACTGCCCACCCCACAGCGGCCCCCACGCTGCTGATGCTGCTCCCACGCCATTCTTCAAAGCTGCAGCTCTGAAGTTCAGGATTATTTATTTACTTTATCACTGTGACATCATCACACAACCAAGGAGGAAATAATTCAAAGAAAAGGAGGAAGTGAGCATGGAGGACACACACACACACACAGAGAGAGAGAGAGAGAGAGAGAGAGAGAGAGAGAGAGAGAGAGAGAGAGAGAGAGAGAGAGATGTCAAAGATAGAAAGAGTGGGAGAGGTAGAGAAAAGCAGCATCAGAGAGAGAAAATATCTGTTCTCCTGCAAGTTTGTCGATAGAAAAAAAATCTCTTTTCGTAGTAGGGCTGCATTGGCATTTTCAACAGGATGCATTCTGTTATCTTTACATTCTGTTCAGTTGTTGCAATCCCACGTTCCACATATGGATCATTTAGGTTTCCTGTCATCTTACCGACATACTTTTGTGCACAGGTACAGAAGTGGTAAAAACCGAAAGTGGTTCACGTGTCAGATAACTGAAAACTGGACAACTGAGATCTAAAAACAACCGAAAACACCATTATTTCTCAATGTGTAGTTCAGTAAAAAAATCTATTAGCTGTGGCTCTTCACCAATTATCACTGAGCTGACAGTGTTAGCATTAAAGGGCAACAATGGGTATAGTGATCGTGCCACATTAATTAGGAGAGGAGAAGAGAGGACGAGCTATTCCCTCATGTTCCTGAAAAAGAAGCGTAGCTGGAGCAGGGCCCCTGGGAACCGACAGGAGCCTGTCTATATCTGGGAAGACAGCAGCACATAAGCCGGAGTGACTGATGAATCACCTACTATCTTCAAACATGTATGAAGGAGGTCAATTTGTAAAATATACACTTTCTTTGACTTGACCACAGTGAGAACACTCAACAGGGAAATGACTCACCTCTGCGGGCCCTTCCCTCCTCAGCAGATGCATGTCGAGGGAGTGTGGGCTTCCAGTCCACTTCCGCAGGTCGACTCCTCCTGCAATCCTCCGATGGGGCCTTCTGCAGCCCGGGCCTCTTCTGCCCGTCCTCTGGGTGAAGTCTGCCCCCACGTCTGCCCTCCTCCATCTGGCCATGAATCTGGCCCTGCCAGACCAGGTTGGGCTTCCACTCGCCCTCAACATGTGCACGTGAGCCCATCCCTCCCCCTTTCCGCACATCTTCATGCAGTCCCGTGCCCCTGGAGCCCAGAGCTCCCCGGCGGTCTCCGTCCGAAGGAGATCGGCCTTTGCGGTCGTCTGGCTGGGTGTGCCAGGCCTGGTTCATCCTAAAGTCTGACTCTAAGGGGAGTTTGCCCTGGTTGCATGGACTCTTGCCACCACTGACGACTCCTCCACCTCCTCCTACCCCAGCGCTCAAAGGCAGGGTGTGGCCGTTCTTCACGTAGTGCTGCTTCAGGTTTTGTGTATCTGCATCTGAAAAAGCCAGACAAAAAAACAAAACATGTGGAGAGTACACTAAATATAAAAGCATACAAATGACTGAATCCAACATTATTCTGTCGAAAAAATAAATAAAATAAAAATCTAAATATTTATTCTATCTAAATTATTCTAAATGTTCTATCCTGCCAATGTCTTTGTTTGATATTGTAGAATATTTTGGGAGTTTATTGTTCCCTCTCCCTTGAACCCAGATGTAAATGCCAAATACTGTATCTGCTGGTTCTGGCTTCTCAGATGAGGGGATTTGCTCCTCTTCTCTTTATTTGGCTGTAAATTGAAAGCTTATTGGTTTTCAACTGTTCTTGTAATCTAGTAATTTAAAGTGGACACCTTGGGCCCTGAGGTATTGGGATGGGCTCCATGTTCTCACATGTTATAGACTGAGAAAGAAATAAAAAAATGAACAGAAATGAATCGATCATGAGAATAATCTGTAGTTGCAGCCACATTCTACAGTAAAACAGGAAGGTGCCCTTAACCCAAGCCCTGTAGACAGAGTCTGTGTTTGTTGGTGTGATGAAGGAGCAGCTGTAGGTTTAATAAATGGGCTTCTGCAACAGCGGGGCCAGCATTAAGCTTGCACACACCCCTCCCAAAGCTATTTTGCTGCAGGGCACAATTCGTTCCACTTCTCCTCAGCTCTGGAGAGTGGCATGCCATTTTAAAAAGACATTACATTATTTTGAAAAACAGCAAGGTGAAAGTAAATTTGCCTTTAAGAAAATGTCTCCGACACCTGCTGGTTAGGAGGACATTGTTCCTGCCATTATGTCCTGATGACTTAACAGAACTGTCCTGTGTGGGTGTGACAGCCTCAGGGCTGCTGCTGTCAGTTACAGACACATTTGTGCTTCAAGATCAGATGCAACACACAAGCACTCTTACCGTTGTCTGGGACCTCCTTCAGCACCCCCTGATCTATAAGCTCCTGTCGTGTACGCCTCGTCGACATCTTTCTCTCCAGTTCTGCCATCAATAAATAGAATGTACGTTACACACACTTTTCTTTTTCAAGGAAGAAATATTGCACTAAAAAGGTCACATTTAGACTGCATGCTCCAGAATTCAGAGAGAGTTTAGAGATCTTCGACAGGATATTTTGTTGGCAGCTTATTGTCTTATTGTAGGTGCATGGAAAACACTAGGAAAGCCAAAGGGGCCTGTAACATTCAGGCAGGAACACATGCATTGAGGACTTTTGATGAAAGCTGGATGTAACTTATATGGCCAGTGAGAAATAAGGGGGGGGGGGGACACAATGAGTTCACGCAACAAACCTTCTGAAGTTTCCTTGAAATTGTCGCTGCTTTTCTTCTTCCGCCACTTCCAGGGCTTGAAGATCTTGCCAAGGGTGGAGAACTTGCCCTTACGCTTTGGGGGAGGAGTGCTGTCCCCCGTGCTGCCCCCCTCTTCCACCATAGTGCTGTGGTGCTGCTCAGCTTCTTCATCATCTAAAATAAAAGCAATCATTTAATATAAATCCAACCGTTTTAACCAGACTTGTGCAGCTTAAAGCAAGATACAGGAGCCTGGAATATAGATCCATCAGCAGTCACAATATTCTGACAGAGGATCTCTGTTTCCAACGGGCTCATCTGCTGCCTTCGTAAAGAGGGCCGTGTTCATTATGGCTGTTATTATCTTTAGCTGTTACTTCTCGGGGACTGAGTGTGCTTTGGCAGAGTGATGCTGAAAGCTCATGGACTCCTCCACATATCCACAGCTAACAGGAGAGGTCTAACGCTGGCATTCAGCCAGGATTTCTCACTGTCAAGTGCTCACATTCCTTGGCTGGATGGAAACTAGTGCCTTATCAGCCTTTCAGCCCTCACTGCCTCTATAGAGAAGAGAGGCTCGCACATGGATGCAGCCATACAGTAGCAGAATGTACTGTAGTAGCGGCCCTGTTACATACAAGCAGACAACAATCAAGAAGCAAAACGTTTCAAAGAATGCTGATCGTTATGAGATGCCATTGAGGCTTAATGTACTCCATTTAATGGTATTCTGCAGTCATGGTTACATATTGTGGGTTATGTGATTGACAGGCCAACTGACAGGGTGCTGAGCTCAGAGAGAGTTTCAAACGTTAGCTCTTCCAAGGCTGCAGCTGCTGTACTCAGCAGACATAATATTTACCAGTGGAGAGAGAATAGGGTCTGATTTAAAAAACATCCAGTCTCATGCACACACACACACACACACACACACACACACACACACACACAGGATGTCTTTGCGACAATAGTGCCTCGCAGTCTGATTCCCACAACAATAAGCTCCACGCAATACCTACAATACTGATGTGGCATACCTAGCAGTCCAATAAAGAACGCAGGAACGTAATGATAACAACAATAATATAATTTTAATTGACACACACAGCAGGGATGTTAGGGTTAGCTGCAGACCAGCAGCCCTGGAGCTGTCACGGTTTCAGTATCTTGCTAAGGGACATATTTAGCATGGTGGACAGATGCTGACACAGGATTCAAAAGCATTTTTGCAGCTGAAGGACAGAGTCTTTAACCGCTGCTCCACACAGCCGCCTCAATGCTGCTGGCGGGGTAAAATTTGAACCGAATGCTTACATAGTTTTTAAAAGCCTGACCGTTGGTAAAACCTCCACAACAGTTCGAATCAGAACTGTACAAAATCATGCACTACTGCCAATTCAAAAAGTGAGGCTTTGTGGTCATAAAAATGAATTTTTGACAAGCCTTTCAAAGAACAGACACTAGTCTACCTGGAATAGGGGTGTTAAGCGTCCAGCTTCCATGATGGCGGGACTTGAAACAGCATGCCATGGGGAAGCAGGAAGCATTCAAATTAACTGTCCTGTATATATCCCAACAGAAAATGGCAGAAGGACAAGTTGCAGAGAGCTGTTCCAAACTACAGCAGAGAGGCTCCAGGTTCATGGGACATGTCCGCACCATGGAATCCAGCTTATCTTGGCGAGGTAGAAATCTGAGGATTCAGACCAGCTGCCATAACATCCAGATTAAGCATTGCTTAAGGCATCCTGTGATCCAGAACTGAGGTTCTCACACTGCAGACTGCTCTGTCAGAGAGCCTCTGACACAGTGGCTCAGCTGAAGCCAGTGAAGCAGGATAAGATCTGCCTGTGCCAGGCCTGCACACTCCAAAGCACTGCAGCGATGACGATCACAGAGGACTCAGCCCATGCAGCAGGCATCTATTTGAAAAAGATGACTGACCATATACTTAGGAGGCTTGTACATTAGCCAGGGATGCCTGAATATAAAAGGTGTCAATCCACAGCGACAAAAAAGTACAGTACATCCAATTATCACATTCAAGAGAGCTGTAGATCCACTCAAAATTATTCTTCACAGATACAGAGAAAAACTCTTCTGACATTTCATTGTTTCAGCTGTAGTGAGAAGAGGTCTGGTGTGTGGTGGCACTACAGCTGTGTGTGACTGTGGGAGTGGGAACGGGAGTAAAGGGTAAAAAAGAGCTACAAAGAGAGAAAAAGTACAGAAGTTATTTGGGGGGGCAGCCTGGAAACACAGGGAGGAAACGGCACTCCACCCTGATTCTATGACCGAGAACAAAGACAACCTCTTCCCCTCAAACTCAATAACACAGTCACACTGTATTGCTCATGGAAACACGGTGATGCAAGGTACAACACAGTAAAACTCCTTCATATTCTGACTGTTAAAAGATGATACAAAACATATATTTCAGAACAAGGCCAAAAACAGAATTCTCGTCGTCATGCTCCGTAATCTGGAGCTCTGCCAAGATAAGGCATACCAGTCAGGAAACATGGGGGTGTGTGTGTGTGTGTGTGTGTGTGTGTGTGTTTTCCTCTGACGTTCCCCCCCCCACCATCCTGTAGCCACACCTACTACTCTCTCATACATCTCTGAGAGGCCAGATTTCCCTCTAACCTCATGATTCAATGAGTCATGGTGGGCTGGGTCAGGTGAGCGTGTGGTTAAAGGAGAATGTTATTTTACAGGACTAGCCATCCTGATCACTTACACAAGACACCACCTTCCACAGGGTGCAATGGTTGGGAAATACCTCCAACCTCATTATAGCCCTAACCCTTTGCCAGCCCAGATTATGAATTGTAATCTACTTAATTGAAAGCACACAAAGGGGTTATACTCACTGTGATCGCTTCTTTTGGAATTTCATGTGCCCTAAAATCACTCAGCCATTTAAAAACCAATAACACAGCAGCAGTAAATCAAATAAATACCATTAGAGCATGCCGTTTAAAAAAGATAAAATATTTTAATCTGTCCTACAAATTCACTACTTTCTACTTTATCAAACCAAAGGTCAAGATCTTTAATTAAAGAGGATTTACACTCTGTAATATGCAAAACTACAATAATCAAAAAGGGGGGAAATATATGAATTGATCAAAAAAATTTGTAAAACCTCTCACAGTCTGCCACAATCTCTATTTCCAATAATCCCTAAATAAATAAAATGTGTTTTTAATATCTAACTTTACTGAGAAAATAACTAACTTTCTTGTGCACTGCAACATGAGAAAATAAGTGCGCAACACATGAGTGTATGAAAACACAGCAGAGATTCATCCACATGATGCCGGTAATTTAACATTCCTTGTGGTGGTGAAAGTGAAGGAGAGGGCAGAGAGAGAGAGAAAGAGAGAAGAGACTGTGCAAAGTTGATTATACAATCTCAAACCCTTATCTCTCCTCTATGCTTTAATTTAATTGAAAAACAACCAAATAGTAAACTGATTTCATGCTATGGATGTTGCTGTCCAGGAATGCACAACTGTGTTAAGTACACACAGAGTGCATGAGTGAGTCCAGAAACTCACCGCCATTGTTGTGTTGTTGTGGGTCCTGAGCTAGGGTAAGCACACGGAGGCTCTGTCCCATGATCAAGCCCCTGAGGGGCCTCTACCTGTCCTGCACCCAGAAACGTGCACACTACACTGGACAACTGCACCTGCCTTCCTCCTCTTTTCAACAAAGTCCCCTGGTCTCCTCTACCTCAGGTCTTTTCTTCTTCTGTGTTTCTCTCGTCTACCCGTCCTCTACGCCTTTCAGTTCAGTCCTTCCCCCGTCCCTCCCTCCCGCAGTCTCCTTAAGACCTTCCCTCCCTCCAGGAGTTGGACTCCCTCTCCCCCTCGCTCACTGACCCTCCCTCCTTGGCTCGTAACACAGGTCAGCATTCACTAAAAGATGCCAACCATTCCTGGCAGTAAGACCAGTAATGTTTTTTTTATTTAATGTGTGTGCTGCGGTATGTGGTACAATGTGTGCATCCAATAATGCATGTCTAATGTAACGTATGCTATGTGGTGCAGCGGGTCTCACGAGAACAAGGACTTTTAACGCTCTGATCTAGAAACAGAAAAACTAGACTTAAAACCTCAGACCACATTGTATGCCGTGAAAACAATAATCTGCCAAACACACTGGCGTCAGTATTTTCTTGCCTCCCTAGCGCTGAGATGACAAGGAGAACAGAAGACATAGATACGGTCTGTATAAGCCATTCCTAAATAAGCAATGCATCTAACCTGACAAACAAAAACCTCAATGTAGTCTGGATGTGAAGGATGGAGCTGAAGAAAAGTGAAGCAATTTCAATCAATGACCTCAATCAGGAGAAATGTTCCACAAAATCAGAGGCATGACTTTCTGTGGGGTCTGTGTAAAGGTCAAGTGTGTCTAAGATGCTGCCCTCTCTCAACATTTCAACATAAACTATAGACAAGAATCCCAGGAGCTACTATGGCACTGAACTTAGAGGAATGAAGACTGACAAGTCAATCTGACAAATAGAACGATGAGTTGATCAAACATATGCTGCCGTTTTTATATCCAGCATGCACGCTAATATTAAGCTACTACTGCTGTTTTTTTTTTCTCCAGAACTAAGAGAGGGTGTTTATCATGCCACGCACCTCTCTTAAAGTGTTTTTTTCAGGTTCATAATTGTATTTAGAGGTTATATCAGAATAGGTTTACATGGTTTAATTTTCAAAAAACACCATATATTTGTTGTACTGCAGATTGCTGCAGCTCCTCTTTTCACCCTGTGTGTTGAGCTCTCTGTTTTAGCTACAGAGTGAGGTATCTCACTTCTGTTCCATCTTTGTTGGGAGTCGCACATGCGCAGTAGCTAGGTAAGGACTACTAGCTAATCAGAAGCAGAGTATGAGGATGTGTCATGCTAGCAGCTAGGCGAGCATTATAACGTGTGTTTCAAAGTGATGCACGTTCATCACGGAAGTAAAGGCTGGACTACAATAGAGCTGTTTGGAGCAGTTTGTGAACAGTGTTTTCTGTTGGGGATGGTAAGTCCCTTTGGGGTGGACTTTGGGCTTTTCACTTTGTAAACCTATAACGTGCACAAAAAAAGGTATATAACACAATAAAAAGGAAAGGGAAAAGGCCAAAAGGCATAATATGAGCATGTTAATGCCTCCAGAGACCATTTTATACACATCTCCAAGTCTCTTATCACAATTTGAACAGTCTTGGAGGCATTAGCATGACTTTGAAACATGTTTGCCAAGGAGAGCGCGGCCCTGTTTGGGGCTAGGAGAGAGAGAGTGAGAGAGCGAGGGCGAGAGCGAGAGAGAGAGAGAGAGAACAGGAAAAAAAGGAGACAGCTTTCTCTAAACTAGAAAAAAAGAGAGCACAGACTGGACCCTGGCCTTGAATTAGTGCTTTGATTCCTTTTGAGGTTTGTGTTTCTTCAGAAAACCTTGTCTGAGTGCTCCTCAAAAGGAATCCAGAGCATTGAGCTGTGTCATTATGCCTGGATAGATCAGAGTTTTCTGAGCGTTTGGCTGCATCTCGAGCTGGTTCTAAAGATGGAGAGATAGTGTGTTCGGCAGCGTTCTTTTTCTCTCCCTGTGCCCCAAATACACAGGCACACACCGGGCCAGCTTCCAGAGAGAGCTGAGCCAATCCGCGTGAGCCCAGAACCTGTTGGCCTGACCTGGATAACAGACTGGGCCAGGCCACTTCAGCAGGCACATAGACTGAAGCAGGTACACACATACGTGCATACTGTGTATGCACGTATGCAGAGTACGGAACCTATGGGTGGTGCTATAAAGCTATGTGTCACTGCTGCGAGGGAGTCTTTTTTTTCAAATGTCTAAACATATGCTTCATATCTTTCTTTAAGGACATGGTTTGAACCGCTTATCTGTATGGGCATTGTCTTTGATAAGAAAGTTAAAAAAAGATACACTGAACACCAGCGTCACAGGGATCAAACGAGGAAGGACAGGCGAGAGTACAGGCAGTTATTTCACAAACGTTAGTATGCGGTTCAACGACAGAAAATAGGCTTTCTTGCCAGGAGTTAGATGAGAAGATCAATACCACTTTGTGTCTGAACGGTAGATGTGAAGCTACTACTAGCAGCTAATCTGCTTAGCTTAGCAGAAAGACTGGAAACAGGGGGAAACAGCTAGCTTGGCTCTGCCCAAAAGGTAACAAGTAAGTAATCTGGCACATAAACCCCTGTAAAACAACACGTTGTCATTTTTAATATTCTTCTTTTTTAAACGGATTAAACAAATGAGATATTATGTGTTAGTCAGTGAGCTTGAGAGGTAATGGTGGGCAGATTTTGTCACCTAAGGACAGAGCCAGACAAGCCGTTTCTCCCTGTAACCACTCTTTATGCTAAACAGCTGCTGCCTGTAGCTGTATGAAATTAATTTTGAATGGCTTTTATTATGAAGTAGCCACAGGAAATGTTAAGCAAAAGTCACTAGGTATGGCTTAGCATGTGCACAAAAAAAAAAGGGAACTGGTTAACTGAAAAGCTACAAGTGACGGTGGACCAAAACCCACCACCCACCACATAATCAACGTAAACACTTCCCTTTTCATTTCAAAGCAGTTGAGGAACTCATATTCTCAAAGTCAAACATGCAAAACAAAAAAGTGTAACTTAAACAAAGGCGCAACAGATATTCACTGATCCATCTCTTCTGTAACACACATAACAACCAGACCTTTGCCAACCAGGGAAAACCCTGAAAAGCCAAGCTTTGGGAGGGGAAACTGATCCCCAATCAGGCCTGAGGTTGAGAAGATGTATGGCTGGAGTCCTGAGTGGCTCATAAAACGTGCAGCGACTAGACAGGCCCCATAAACACAGTGGATCTACAGCTCTCTCCACAGCATTAACACCGCACTTAACTAACAACTTGGTACTCACCACGATTTTCCATTACAGAGTTTGAAGCACACCAATCAACGGTTCCTGAAAAACAACAGTTGGAGCATCAACACCCGTCTGAGATATGAGTTGAGACACACTAGTTAAACCAGTGTAGTAGTAGTAATTCAGTTTTTCCCTCAAACTTTTATTTGCAAGTGATGCTCCAAAAAAACATCAACACTGTGGTCTTGGATTCATAAGCTATTTAGTCATAAATGATTCCATTAAAATGTCTTAAAGCCATAATTAATCTTTGCAGTATAAAAGTATCTGAAGCATCTAACTCAAACTGATCTGGCAAAGATAAACCCAATAATCCCAGACCACTTTCAAACCAAATTTAAAAATCAAACCATGTGTAGTTTTTAGCTGAATAAAGCACATACAGTATTAAATACAATATCAATCATTATGTAGAGATACGTTTTTACTAGATACTTAATATCGGTAGTTTTTTTAAATCTTTAAATATGATGCGTGTGGCATTGTACTCATTAAAAAAGTGTGTTTAGATAAACGGTGTTTGGCTTGGCTGTGTGGCGCCAGTGCGCGGAGCTTCTTGCGGAGCAAAGCAGGATCTCGGTAGACCTCCGCTCCTCTGTGCACTGGCACCACGGAGGAAAGCCAATCACCGTTCGTCTAAACACACTGCCCACACAAATATGACACCGAGCTAGTTTAAAATCGGCAAAGCATCCCTTTCATTGTGAATTTGTGTAAATATAAAAAATATATAGACATACACTATAGAAAGTCATGGGTGGGGTGAGGGTGGTTAAGGTCCTCAGCAGCAGTATAGCAGTATTTGTTCAGGTCTCCAGCATGCTTAAGATGGCAGCTCGCCCCATCTTAACCCCTCTGGTAAAAGAAAAACAAATAAGATTAGATCATAGTCAGTCATAAAAGGAAAGCATAGCAAGAAGACAATTAAACCAGAATGATCCTGATAAGTAAGATTCCATTTACACTTGATATAAAGTGTGATCTGCATTTTGATATTTTATGTGGATAGAGCAGAATACAAAGTGTAAATGGGCTCTAAAAGACTACAGCATGGAGAGGACATCAAGCATCATCTAGGAACCTAGACTGTTTTGCAACAAAATTGTCTACATTCCCTTGTATGTACTGTATTTGACTCTTGGACAGAGTGAAGTAGAGAAAACAACAAAGGCCCTTAAAAACAGACAAAATATGAAACCTCAACGTGTAAGAAAATCTCAGAACACAGTTTGGTAAGACCTTAAGTAGATGTACCACAGCAGATGGTCATCTTAAAAAAGATAATGATGCTACAGTGATCCTCAAAACTGGATGACTGAAGTGTGAATCGATATCTGTTACATCACGCTGATGGTAGTGTTAAAGTCTCACGGGAGACACTTTACTGACATTCACTCAGACCTCTGGTTCCAACTGGGCATTGTTTGAACTAGTCGCGGGTAAAAAGTCAAAATGCTCTCATCGCAACACTTAAATATTGTAATTAAACACTGTTGGCCAAGTGCATCACTTCACAACCACAAAGTGACCCTTTTAAGTACCTGAAGTGAGCAATTCATGTATTGCAGAAAATAGTTTTATTTTATTGTAGCTACTGACTGAGCTGGCAAGCAAATACTGTATCTTACAAGTAGGGTTTATTATAAAAAAATATAATATAAGGGGTGCCTGGATAGATCACCTGGTTGAGCCTGTGCCCCATGTACTAAGGCTCAGTCCTTAACGCAGCAGCCCAGGGTTCGATTCCAACCTGCGGCCCTTTGCTGAATGTCATTTCCACTATCTCGCCCCTTTCATGTCTTCAACTTTCCTCTCAAATAAAGGCCTAAAAATGCCCCACCCCCCAAAAAAAAGTCTATGTATGTATAAAAACAATATTTAAAAAAAATGCATAGGCAAAAGACAGGGCAGACTGATAGAGCCCCGGGGCAGAGAGCAACAGAGCGGGGGGGACAGAGTCAACTGTGATTTAACTCAGAGACATCACCAGACAGAGGCTGTTATGAACTATATTTCCAGTGCATCTTACACTGCAACACTAATGGTTCCCATAAAAGAAAATAAGAAAATGAGCTCTCTTTACTTTTCTACACCTACTGGACCTGCTGCATGTGCCCATTTGTTGAGAATGGAAATATCAACATCTGCTCATCAGTTCAAAGAGAAAAGAGGATGGGGCATGACTTCTAGGATGAAAAGGCAATAGAAAGTGGTGAATGATGCATTTCTTGTAGTGTTAATATAGCTGTATGGATAAGTCCATCGACAGAGAATTAAACTGCAACTATTGATAATCAAATGATTTTTTTAGTCATCTTTTAAGCAAAAGAGCCAAACGTGCTGGTTCAAGCTTCTTAAATGTGAGGATCTGCTGCCTTGCTCTGTTTTACATCATTGTAACTTTAATTTAATATTTAGGCTATTTAAAGACATCACCTTGGGCTCTAGGGAATTGCCATGTGCATTTTTCACTATCTACATGGACTTTATAAGAATTATTAATCCCTTAAAACAAAAGAAGAAAATAATTAAATTAAAATAGCTGTAGCATAAGACTTCACAGCATCAGAATGCACTGGAGTTGACCATTCTTTGCAATACAATAGCTGCTATACTATAAGAGACACATCATTTGGGGCAAAAGAGAAACAAGCACAGACATTTGCCTTGCATGCGAAAACTGCTGTTTTTAACTACCAGTGAAAAAAGTGAAAAAAATATGACCCAAAGTCAAACCCTAAATGAGACCACAAAATTCCTTGAGTTCCTTTCTCAACACTGATGAATTTCAATGCAAAGTAATTCTTCTGGTGGTCCAATTGCCCTTAATATCAGCTTACATTACTGTGAATTACTGGTCTAACCAAATTGCAGCATCTTTGTCCTGCGGGTAAACATTACTTTCGAACGAACAAATTGCAAGATAAGAGCAAAAGTGCCTTTAGACTCTGTGATGGATTACAGGCCACCGGAGGCCCTTTGACAAGACTGTTAACGGTTTCCTACCTATACGATTATGTTGCTGTATTTTTCCGTGTTCCTCTTCAAGGCCAATTTACTGGCAGGGAAAAAGATGAACTTCCCTATCAAAAGAAGAAGCCTGAATAACCAACAACAATATCCCTGTCTAAAACAAACAACACATGAAATGAGCTTTAACCCTCCTGTTGTCCTCAGGTCAAATTTGACCCGTTTTCAAAAAGTTTCTATATCAGAAAATGTGGGTTGAAAACCACATTGTCATAAAAAATAAAATAACGTGGATGGTTCTGTAAAATAAACGATCAATTGGCTACTTTCATTGAATCTGGGTGTTTCATTCAATTTTATAGCATATTGAAAAAAAAAAAAAAGTGGGTGGAAAAAGAACAAAAACGTCAAAAAAAGCGCAAAAAAACCCCCAGACAAAAACATCAGGAAAAGTAACAATTTTAGTTTTGAATTTTGACCCAGAAAAACAAAAAGTTGCAGGTCGGGAAGACAACACGAGGGTTGTAGTGTTTTGCAGTAGAGCCGTCTAAACCGACTGGAGGAGAACCCTAACAACACTGAGAGGAGGCAGATGTATTCGTGGTCTGAGATGATTTTTTTTACACTTCCGCCCAGTGCCACAGCCTTGGCTAGATGACTCAAAATAATCGAGCTGAGTGGTGAGCGTTTCGCTCTATCTAGGGAAAGAGAAAATATCTTTGGTGTCTGAAAGTGCGAGCAGATTTGAGGCAGTGAGGGGGTAGAGCTGCAAAAAATTACTGAATTTCCCACCATTGCAGCCACAACCGCATATGTTATGTATGCATAACACTTGCACGCATTGCTGCATGTTAACTACAGACTATCCAAAAAAACTAAAACAAAAAAAAAGAACTAGCTTAAGTAGATACATTCCACTATCCAATATTGCTGTTTCACTTGCTGTTTCTGTCACGCTCACAGCCAGTCTCCAAATGTGCCCATAAAAAAGGGATGCTGATGGCCTACTTCCCTTTTGAGTTTTTAACCCTCTCCGTACTCTCTGCCGTACAGAACAGATCAATATGAAAGTGATGAGTCTGTCTAAACTGCACAAGACCCTCTGTCGCTCACTGTCTGCACTGTCATGAAAGATATTTTCTCTGAAACATTTTTGACAGCCGCCACAAGTCACTTCAAAGTGTTGGGCAAACAAATCGAAGAAGACATGACGCACACAACTAATTAACGACATAGAGACCCAACTGGAGCTTAAATATTCTGACAGAGGAGTAAACAAATGAGTCAGAAAGTTACATCCCCACCTCATCAATCACTACTCATACTATAATCTTGTCTGCAACTCTATACAATCAGGACGAACTACCTCGTTTGAAAACTCTTATTGCAAACCCACATCCTTTTCATAAATGATACCAACTGGGATGTTGTCCTCTTCCCATCTTCCTTCCCACAAACACACTCACCAGGAATGGGAGCCGCCAATCAGGTATGTGAAAGTAGCCGTTACAGACTGCCTAGATGTCCCGACTGTATAATCTTCTGTGGGGCGCACACACCCTCACTGGCGCACTCTACTAGTGCTGATTCAATTACAATGGGAGTGAAAACGGCAGCAGCTGGCTGGGTTATGCCATCTTTAAATAGCAGTGTCGTTCTCACTCCAGGGCTCGGTTTTTTCGGACACAAAAAGCCGCCAAGTCAGTGGAGGAAAATCATTGACTCCACACTTAAGACTTAGAAAAAAAGTGTGAAGTTACAAGTAACACTGCATAACTGATTTAATAGCAGTAGGTCCTGAGTCAGGTGGACTGAGCTGAAGCATACTTACAGGCCTGCTCCAGGGAGGCATCAATGATAGATGTGTATCAGAAAAGGTTGCCGCTGTTTGGAAAGCAAATTCAGACCAGCAGTCTCTCTGCTTGGACCTTTCTGTAGTGTGTATCCAAGCAGCACAGTCTGCCCACCGCACTCCGAAATGGATGGACGAAGGTGTCTGTTCCCAATCCGGGCCGGGTGATCGTCATCACTGAGCCTGCCCCAGAAAAGCATCATTCACCACAGGGACCAGTGGCCCACATCTTTTTTTTTTTTTTTTTTAAAACAAGGAGCCCAAAATGCTCATCGCCTTTGCTAAACTTTTCTCTGTCAGAGTCCCCCCCATCTGTGCGAAGACTGCACTGCAGGGATGACTTACCACCATGCAGGACAATGCATCTTCACTACCCTGACGGTAAATGATTAGCAAGCGTTAACATGGCACATATTTTGCTCACTTTCACCTCTGTTCCCTGCCTGGAAGGGGGGGGAGCTGAGAGCTCCGGAGGAATCTCAGGCACAGATCAGTCAATCAGGCCGAATCAATCAGGCCCAGTTGACAGCTTAACCATCAGTGGTTGCCTCTTAATGCCCCATTAAAAGGGAAGGGGGGGGGGTGTGCACACTGGAAAGAGCTACAATACAAGCTATGAGGCAGCATTTTTTTCCTTGGAAGAGAAAATTCACTTCAGGAGCTATGATGCCACAGGCAGATGAAACCAGAGGAAATGCATGTTGCTGTAGAGGAGAAGAGATGCAGGTTGAAGAGCGAGGCACCTGACCAGACTATTGGCCAGGCTTCAAGAGGTCTACATTGGCCAAATAAACTTGGAATAAATACAAGAAAAATAGATGTAGACAGTAATACAACAATTATGAACACATACACACTTTTTATGCCTTCTGAACACACACACACACAGTTTTCTAGTCAAAAAGTGTGTCGGCCAACTCTGTGAATAAATTACTGTGTGTTCCTTTTAGAATCCAATATTTTATAATGGCCTTGAGGACCTCCACTCTCCTCAATCACTAATACAGCAACGATTGACAAAAAAAAAAAAAAAATGAAAATACGTTTTTAAATAAAAAGCTATATATCTTCCATCTTTGCCCAAACAATCAATGTCCTAATTTGATTTAAATGGAGCGCTGATTTCTAATTGCATCGCCGAGATTAGACTGACCATTACTTAACCGCTTATTTTCCTGAGGCAAGACTTCAAATTACCTTGAGAGGTTGACGCGGTCTATCGCGCGAAAAGCATCACATTAAACAGCTGTTACTGCCGGCAGAAGGAGAAAACGGAGCGGTGTGTGAAGCTAGGCTTTCTACATGGATCGGCCTCCCTCTCCGCGAGAGGATCTCGCGCCAGTGGACTCAAGATGCTGATGAGTGACTGATGAGAGAAGAGAAGAGCAGGGTCAAGCCAACCGCAGCCAGCACGGCAACTTCCTGCTAAACGTTTTCAAAATAAGTCACTAAAACGCATTTTGCAATCACAATTTACATTTAAAACAAATGGAGGTAGAATTTGTCATGCATGGATTTACTGTTGCTGCTCATATTTTAGTCAATTGCTTTTAACATGCATGGAGATAGGTCTTGCAGTTGATATCCATGTGCCAACCTTTTAAATTAGCTAATTAATAGGCTACTTTGAAGCTTTTAAGGGCTTCTATCTTTAAAGCCTTGTGTAATCCTGCGCCTAGCTACAACTCAAAAAGATTTGATTTGGAAACTGATATGTTTTTCGATTCAAGCAGCATCCCCTTTCTGATAGCTGCAGACACAAATAACACATGTAGCCTACGGGGAAAGCGTTTCTAGAGGCCTGTAGGCTAAAAGTATTTTGCCTCAAAATGACGCGCAGTAATGGTGGAAAAAAAATCCGGCATACAGACCTTTAAGGTGCATCCGAGTGACAGAGTCATCCGACTACAAACATCGACACACCATCTACATCCTTTGTTGTGCATGGACGCCTGTGCAGAGATCAGTGGAAATGGAGTTTCAGGTGGTGAAACAGCAGCAGTGATTTCAGCGAAAACGGAGCACAAAAACATTCATTCTATGACACCCAAGTGGTGCAGAAAACCAAGGTATTTACAGGCAATACTGCACTGTAAACGTGCAATTTGCTCGTGATGCCGGCTTGTTTTGTATCGGCCAAGTTGGAGCGCAACTTGGTTATTGTCTGCGAAGAAATCTTCCCTCCAAACAGTCAGTGTGGCTTATTTGGTCCCACATGACCTCAGCAATCACATTACCTCTCTCCTGACTCACCCTCCTCCGCCTCCTGCTTTGAAATTAGTTACAGCCGATTTAAAAATAGCAGCCCGGTCATTTCCTCACCTCACACTTTCCCCCTCTTCCAGTGCCCGGTCCAAACATTTTACGCACTTACCGGAAACCATCCCGAGCTGGGCATCTCGGTACCGGTAGTTCTCCGTGGAAGCTGCAGCTCCTCTGTGGGCGTTGCAAACACGGCTCTTCTTTGTGTTGGGAAGACTTCAGTACCCACCAGGCATTGCATTGCATTGATCTGGGGTGGGAAGGGGGGTCGGGGGAGTGGGGGGTGAAGGAGCATTCCGTTATGTTATCCAGCTCCCCACCGTGATAATGAAACACTACAAAGCTGAGCTGTTCCCGTTTCCCTTCCTATACCCATCATTTTATTATTATTAATACAAATAGTTTCCACATTTAAGCTTGAAATAGAGCCTGGTGTCAAAATGTACCACTACGACACCTTATCAACTTCACATCCTATTGTGATGTATGACTGGGATCAAAACAAATTATAAAAAATAAATAAAAAATAAAATACAGCACAACTACAATAGATTGCTTTTGATAAAACAACAATGACTGATTTCTTCATCTTATTTTGGTGTGAAAGGTTTTGCACCAAACAGAAAACAAACAACCTACATAATGTTCAATTGACAGTATTTAAAAAATAAAAAAAAATAAAGTTAATTCTATTGTGTTCCATCTAATTTTATTTTATAATCAAAATGTCTAAGATGACTACTACATTTAACACAACCCCATCATTTGTTTAACTTTCAAGCTAGAACTCATTCTAGAGGAGTTTGTGTCATTGTATTGTGTCATTTTGGAGCAAAACTCTTCAGTTGCAACTGTCCATATCAGCAATGATAAAGATCCCACTTGGTGATTAGGGTTTTTCTTTTCACATGCAGTTTGTGCTTATTACACTACTCACAAAAAGTCGGGATATTCTGCTTTCATGAGAAATTTCAGGATGAACCTAAAATCCACTATAACCTTTACAGTTGAACTTAAGACCTTCTCCAAACTTTTGAATGCGCATGTCCAACATTTCAATGTTTCAGTACTTTCTGCACAACTCGCTGTTCTCTAACAAGGAGCTTAACGGCAAAATTCACAACAGGTGTTTGATCCATGAATCGACCAATACATTTCCTGGTTCAATTAGAATTGGTATTTAAACAGTCCTCCTCATCATGCTGTTCACGTTTTGACATCATGAGACCAAGACGACACCTAACTAGAGATGGTCCAATACCATTTTTTGCTTACCGATTCCGATACCTGAATTAGCGTATCGGCCGATACCAGTGTGTCATATATTTTATTATGTTTTAACAGCTGTATACTACTATCCCTGTATGGATGTGATATGATTTCTATGTTTGTTGTCAGTCTGGCTCAGGTTAAACTCTTTGTGAAACATGAACAAACTCAAACAATGAATGCCACAGAACTTTCTTTTATTATCCAGTTTGACAGTCAGTTATAAAAAATATAAAATATATAAAAACAACATAAATAAACTACTTTAACGTAGATTTTCTTTAGGGCTTTATTACGCGGTATCGGATCGGTGCATAAACTCCAGTACTTCCCGATACCGATACCAGCGTTTTATGCAGTATCGGAGGCCATCTCTACACCTAACAATTGATCAACAGTACCTTGCCATTGCGAGGCTTCAAACAGGATGTTCTCACATGGAAGTGGCCACTGAGCTTAGAGTGTCACAGAGTGTCATCAGCAGGTTGCAACAGAGATACAGAGAGACTGGAAGAGTCACAGAAAGTCATAGATGTGGATGCCCATTGGCCACATCCCACACTGATGACCGCTTCATTGTGAACAGTGCGGATGATGAATGCCACTCAACTCCAGGCACATTTAAGGGAGGTGAGAGGCACCAAAGTGTCACGTTATACCATTCGAAACCGTTTACATCAGCGTAGTCTGCATGCTAGACGACCTGCAAGGGTACCTGACCGCACCACCAGGCACAGGCGTCATAGTCTTGCTGGACGAGGGACCAGTGGGCCTCAGTGCTGTTCTCTGATGAAAGTCAATTCACTCTGTACCCCAGAACCTCAATGACCTGAGGGCCGCCCTTCAAGAAGAGTGGGATGCCTCGACTTGTGGACATTATGAGACGTTGTTGTCAAGCTGTATTTGATGATCAAGGGCACATAACAAGTTATTGAGACATTGACATTTTTTGTTGTGGTATACCCACCACTGTTGTTGGCTTTTGTTTCAATACATTTTTTGAGATGAGGAAATCACCATTGCATGCTTCTACTTAAATGCCCTACTTTCATGATATTATACTACTGTAGCTTTTTTACATTTTCCATAAATTTCACCCGAAAGCCAGATATCCCTAACTTTTTGTGAGTAGTGTCTATTGACCACACATGTATAATCTATATAGGCAAAAGTGAAATATGCAGAGCAGTCAACAGCCATCAGCTACCATCAGGGGGCCTCCTTCACAAGTAGTGAGTCATCATTTTTGTTTTTCCAGTAGAAACAGTTTGTAAGTTCCATTACATTTCAGAGGGAAATATTTCACTATTCACTGCACTAAACCCTAAAACAAAACAGACATTTTGCTCTTCCATTGATTTTTGGACAATACATTGAGTAGGCTTTAATTACAGACATAAATAACAGTGTTGAATAAGTGATGTCATCACGTGACACTTTAAAAAAAAGTTGTAGTCAAATGTTGATGTTTCTCCTACAGCATCAACACTAAATGCCATATTGAGCGTGAGAGATGATCTTGTCTGAGTTTATGGTAACCAGAGCCCATCTACTGGCCAGCTACGGTAATGGCATGCTTCTTCACTGATGTAGCCCCAAAAAAATATATAGCCTACTACAGTATATTACAGTATTATTATGTACAGTACTTAGTCATAAACACCACTATGGCTCAATCAGTGCAATTACAACATCCAGAAGTTATTTTTAGGACTACCTCATACGTCAAGGATTTATTAGACCGACACCTGGATCATTTACAGCTTTTATAGATATCACAACACTAACACAAGGAAGCATTTTGATCCTCTGGGGAAAACCCAAAACCAATCTTTTTTATCCTTGTGAGTGTTTGATAAAAAAAAAAATTTACTTGAGGAAAGCCGATGGTACATTTATATACTCAGCACAACACCATATCTGAAGTCTTCCGGGTTCAATAGTTTATCTGATACAATCCAAAATGTACTTAATGTTTGACATAAGAAAAAGTCTCAGATAAGCTGTCAGCACTTGACCTTTAAACCTAGTTTCATGTTGTTTTTTGTTTAATGTGAATAAAACATTAAACCAGTTGTGATATGACCATGTATCATATCCTATGATAAACAGATAAAACAGACCATCGCTGTAACACCAAATATCTAAGGAATTCATAAAATAACTATGTGCTGACGTTGAGTTAGAAATGTTTAGAATACACCATCCACAGCATGAAACTACATATTTATATGCAATCAACTGATGGTCCCTCCGGTATCTCTGATTGAGATGACTATCATTGATAAACTAATCATAAAAATAATAAATGATGCACTTTCCTTGGAAGTGCCCCTTAGCGATAACTAGAGCATGTTAGAGAGAATGTCATGAAAGGGAGTGTCTAGGGATAGACACTTCTGCCCTATATACCATTGCAATTTGCCCTATTCTATGTTATGCAGTGTTGTACTGAATGGATTGTTCCTGCATGGGTTAAGTTGTTCGGATGTTGACATGAACAGGACAGGCAGCTGTCACATAAAGAAACATGATCTTGTGCCCTGGTGGTAAAGAATCATTGCAATGCACAGCAGAGTGGGAAACACACACTCTGCTGCGAGGGTTAGTTTATGTTTTTGACTGTAGGATCTGCTTGTCGTTGCATGACACAGTACAGTCTTGTTGGAATACACCCCCCATGGTAAATCCCCGGCAACAGCTGTGTGCATACAGTTTGTGTGTGTGTGTGTGTGTGTGTGTGTGTGTGTGTGTGTGTGTGTGTGTGTGTGTGTGTGTGTGTGTGTGTGTGTGTGTGTACCTTGGGCTATTGCCGCACTGAACATTCTTGGGGAACAGCTGTGGAATATTTGACCACTGGCTGCATCAGGATTGTTTAACAGCAGATCTCTTCATTGACAAGTTTCATATTTGCTGAGTTGCTGATGAATGGGCGCTAATGAAGCTTTATGGATGCCTAATAGGCCTCACTCCTTTATTATAACAAAAACTCATAAACGCTGAGGCAGGCAACCTATTAAGACTAATGATGAATATTAGGAGGACAAAGTGCCTCTGAACAGCCTTATTATTTATGATTTTAAAGCAATTATTTCAACTTATGAGCATAATTTTCTTGATTTATTGCTGAACTCTTTCACTCAGCTAGAAAGATGTATGATACAAAGGTCTATTCTAAGAGTGGAAACATAGTGTTACCAATCATGATCAGTTGGCTGTGACCCAAAAGAATGCCTTTTGAGTAAATCAGGACACAGAGCACTAAAGCGTCTAAGGAATGTTTACTGAGTGTGTTGAATCAGTATGGGTTGTATCTAATGGGATGTGACCATTTTAAGCTAAATATACCACTGGGGTCAGTCCTGGTACGGCATATGAGTCATTTAGAGGATTCAGTGCTATTCAACTGTATCACGCTCACAATGTGAATGTATGAGATTATGCATACCAAAACATAAGAGCATTACTCGGCCACACTCCAATGGGATTTTGGGGAAACAGATACCAAATAAACCATGGCGAAATATCTAAATCACCACATGTTGCTGATCCCACACGAGGATCAGCAACATGTTTGAGACTGTTTTAGGTAGCGTCTGCTTCTTAGGTACACTGAGAAAAACAACCACAATGTATACAAATCTCTCTGTTTCACAACTGATATTTGGAGTGCTTTAAGTGTTAACATCAGGAACCACATAGTGCTGATACTGGTGATCAAGAACGTACAACCAAACTGTACAGAGTACATACTTTTCACCTGGTACATGTTGTACCTGAAGTGGAAGAATTGCATTATACCTCAGACATACTATTTATTAACACATTCCATTTTGATTTGACTTTATATTTAATCATGTACAGTATGTAAAGATACCAACATCTCATACGATAAGATTAAGAGAGCAGACAGACAGGAAATTCATCTGTAAAAAATGTGTCTTTGAATACTATTTAACTGCCTAAATTCACAGTGTACAGAGTTACAAAGCAGCTAAATACAGTATTGTTTTATGTTATTTGGACAAATACATTTTACAGAAGGAAGCACCCTATGGAGAGATCATTATGCCTTTGTTGTGAGACATAAAAAAGTAAGTATAGGCTAATATTTGAGGTTGGTTAAGTTGAGAGGTGACAGGAAAAAAGTCTCAAAGCTGATCAAACCGGGGATGTTGCGATCACAGTATGGGCATTTTAACCACTAGGCCCCAGAGTAAAACATAAGCTCATCAGTTTTCTTTTTCTTATTTACAACATTTAGAACAATAACTATTAAACTTTAGTCCCCATAGATCAAATCTACAGTCACGTAATGTAGATTTAAAGCAGCTAAAGTGAGCTAAACAACACTATGCCAGACAGAAAACAACAACCTAAGCAGAGTTCTTCAGACAATGGCAAAGAAAGGGACTTATCGACAAGAAAGAAAATGTGAGAGTTTGCTTGTTTGTTCGAGGAAGAGGATCTTCCTGTTTTGGAGCTCAAAGTTGGCTGAAGTGGATACAATGCAGTGGTAGTCTCAGACTGTCTGAGGATCAGGGGCAAAGGAAATAAACAAAAAAGGCACCAGTTGCATGCAGAAGGTTTTCTAGCATGTAGGGCGGACTATATGGCACTGCATCATATGTTCTCAATTTGAGGGCCACCCTTCATCATCACAGCTGTCCTTGGTTAAAAAAAAAACTAAAATTGCTTTCATCTTTATACAAATGCACTTGATACAAAATTGGGATATGCGTTACATACACACATGTTGCAGCTTTGTCAGACAAATGTTAAAAAAACAAGTTCTCAAACACATATTTTAAACACACACATTATATTGTATAAACTATTTGGATTTAGTTCTACCCAACAAGTGTGACTATTAATCATTTGGCTTATTCAATAATGTAATATATCATCCATGAAGAAATTAGTGTGACGTTTTGACAGAGATATCATTGAAGCAATAGGGCAACACACATTTTGACTTGTCATTGTAAGAAATGCAGGTGTAAATAATGAAATTAATGATGGCTGAATTCCATTTAGCTGCTTTGTTTTCTTCCTGGTATTGTGCATGCTGGCCCACTGTCACTCTCACTGGAACACTTAAAGGTCCCATGACATGGTGCTCTTTGGATGCTTTTATATAGGCCTTACTGGTCCCCTAATACTATATCTGAAGTCTCTTTCCCAAAATTCAGCCTTGGTGCAGAATTACAGCCACATTGTGCTTTCCTTAGGATGTACCATTTCTGTGTCTGTAACTATTGAGGAGGAGAGGGGGGGGGACAAGGTGGAAGGTGTGGGTGTGGCCTTGACCAACTGCCACTTTGCTCGTTTGAAATCCATGATGTTCCTCTCTCTCTCTCATGGGTGGGCCAAATTCTCTGGGCGGGCAAAGCAGAGAAAGGGGAGGTAACCTTGCTCCTTATGACCTCATAAGGGGAAGATTCCAGATCGGCCCATCTGAGCTTTCATTTTCTCAAAGGCAGAGCAGGATACCCAGGGCTTGGTTTACACCTATCGCCATTTCTACTACCACTGGGGGACCATAGGCAGGCTAGGGGAACACATATTAATGTTAAAAAACCTCATAAAGTGAAATTTTCATGCCATGGGACCTTTAATATAGAACAGAGCCATCATTAGTGTAATTAGTAACACCTGTGCATTTCCTACTATAAAAGTGTGTGCTGTGAGAAAGGCCTATTCATACACAAAGATACAAGCTGAATATTTGCCTACATGAGATTTACTGTGTTATTTAGAATAATTACAATTTCCCAAAGCACTCAGTAGATTGATGACAAAAGGTGACACTCCAAGCTTAGCTGGAAACCAGTGATTTTCATGTACGTACGTATGGTGGCAACAGTGAAGGGTTCACTAGAGTCTCTCCTATTCCAGCACCATGGACAGAGTTCTGCCAGTGAGCAGCCTGTGGTTTCTCTGCTGACACAGTAAAGAGTGTTTATTTCTTTACCTAACGTTATTTAATCATTAATCAGCATTTGTGTGTTCGTCATATAATCTTTATCTCTTTCTGTTTTACAGCACAGCATGTTATTTTTTATTGTTGCTGTTGGTGCCACTATGCGACTAGGATGTAGAAATGCCTCAAGTTAAAATGAATCACCATATCATCAACTCCCACTGGGCGCATGTCATTTCCGATGATTGACCTTCGACTGGTCTGTTACTTCCTGCCATTTCTCCTCTCTGTTGTTTTGGACCGGCATGAATGTTAAAAATGTTTCCTGTTTTGCTGTGTAGGACACAGACAACCATTGAAACCCAGAGAGTTCAGTAAGAAGAGTAATGTAGAGACAAGAATGAAACAGATAGTGTGCAAGTGATGTTGAGCATGTTTTGAAATATTTTAACATTATGACAACAATGCCAAAACAGGGCTTTAAAGAACCCCCACTAAAACTTATAAAAGTAGCCTACATTATTAAAGTATATTATAAAAAAGATCAAATATAATAAAGGTAAAGGACAGGATATTTTTTTCAAGTCAGAACTCTGGAGTAGCAACAAAGAAGCTTTAAAGCAGAGTTCGATGAAAGATTGATACCACTGTGTGAAGCTACAGCTAGCAGCTGCTAGCTTAGCATAAAGACTAGAAGCAAAGGGAAACAGCTAGCCTGGCTCCATGCAAATCAGTTTAAATACATGTGTAAAGGTGAGATTTCACAGCTGACTGAAGTATGAGCATTGCATAACTGTGTCAGACAGTGTCCACTATTCTACTGTGGATGCAGACAGCCTATATGTGATGCTGTCTGGAAGGCATACTGTGGTTGTGTTAGATCCAAAAGATGGCGTATGACAGTAATGAAATGAAATGCAACCACGCAGGAACATCTACTACAGAAATTAGAGCCACATTAACACTTGAGTCTTATCATGCATCATTGTTATTTAATCAGACTGAGAGAGCAGGTCAGTTCGCTACAGCTTTATTCATTAGATAACAGATAAATCAGCTCTCGTTTTCTTCAGCTCTAGCCCTCATCTGCACTTCTTGCATATTCAGGCACACATGGACGGTATGTGCAGCGCAAAACACTGCATTCTTTCAACAGATCCTTATGATAACGCAGGCTGTGCTGCCTTTGAGTAGCAGGGGAAGTTATCATTAATGCGAGCCTTGAATTCCTGGGCCATTCATCCGTCTCAGGCCTCCTTTTGAACTCAGAAATGGGTTTGCTTATCACACAATAGAATCACACATGCCGCCTAAAAGTTATTTTTTTCTTCAAAGTATCCTTCACGTTTAGTTTCTTATCAGTAATTTACAAAGTGCACCTTCAAACAGCAAACAAAGAAGCTCATCAATTAGAAAATAAGACAAAAACAAGATAACATTTTCTTTTTGTTTTTTAGTCTTCATTTATTTTTATATTCAAAGACTTTGACAGATATTGAGAATGATACAGGCTTGATTCAATTCTAATTGCTTTACACTTTTGCACACACTCATCTTAAATACAGAAATATAATAATATATAATATTATTATTATCATTATTATTATTATTATATAATATATATACATATATATTTGATAATAAACCTTTTTAACATGTGCCCCCAAAATCACTCATAACAAAAGTAATTCTATAATTGTAAAATGAAAAAATCTGTTTGACATTTTACAAAAGAATGAGTAAAAACATGCAATGTATGTGAGACATTCCTGAACATGTATGTACAGTATGCAAATCCCTTTTCCTCTGGTACATCCTTCTATATCAGTGCTGGCATGGCCTGTCTGTACAGTGACACACAGACAACCTTACAGAGCAGACAGCCAGAGTCAAACATGACCGCTGGCACAGCGTTCCCTTAACACGATAGTAGCTCCTCTCAATGCTGATCTTCCACATAATTTTCCATGATGTGTTTGCAGAACTCTGTCACGTTTTCCGCCCTCTATTCCCGGGTACAAACAGACATCTTAGTGGCGCTTCAGACCTTCCTGCATCTGACAACATCTTTCAGCAGCCCTTTGTTCCCCCTATCTATCAAAGGAGTGTCATTTGTTCAGGTGCTCGCTGCTCTCTTTCTCTCACTCTCGCCGCCTCAGCTGGCACATTGTTTAGCGGGTGCTCTTCTGCTGAGAGGACTCATATCTGTGTGAATCAGCAGAATCCTGAGCTCTCTTGGAACTGCTGGCCGCAACTCTGAGGGCCAAAAAGTCAGTCTCATAATCAAAACTATGATCAAAATGTCAGTGAAGTTGTGTGTGTTTTTTGAGGTAATCTTGTCATTCAAAGCTCACCTTAGGATGCTGAGTAAGATGAGTTGATGTCTCTTTACAGATCTCTTTGATGACATGAATTCAGGACTGCACAAAAGAAACAGTGTAGTTACCAAAAATGACCAGTGCCTTTGAAATCCAGGCTCACCCTGACATTGCAGTTTGTCACTTTAAATGTTTTATTGATATTGCTGTGGTTAGAGAACACCAGAGGTGTAGTCTACGTGATACGCAGGTATATGCAGTATACCCACTAAGAAAGCTCCAGGATTTCCATATACACACTTAAAAATGCCCAATGACCCACAACAACATACTTTCCATTATATTTTTTATATATTTTGAATTGTCATCTGTGTTTTTCTTTTTCACATAGGCTAAATAAAGGTATTTCCACCGTAAATTGGTGCATAAAAGTGTATACAGGATATCAGAATCAGAATACAGGAAATGAAGTCGTTGATGCTCCAAACTTCCCTGAGGGAGGACACCCAGACCCACCACTATGATATGGCCCCCCCTCATTCAAAGGCAGATTCTGGCCAATATACAGTACAGTATACCCACTACAATACATTAGACTACACCACTGGAGAACACCCCGCTTAAATAAAAGCATCCAACACTATTTCTTGTTTACACTCTCAGTTACCTAAAACATCTTATCTTTACAGGCTCACTAAATGTTTTATGTTACAAGAAAGCAGTGAACCACATCAGCATATATCATTTCTGTAAAGGTTTCAAAACGTCACGGTTTAAACTTGAGGTTTTGCTGGCCTCACAAAAAGCCCCCTGTCTCGGTCTGTCACTCTCTTTCTCCCCTTTTTCTAGGTGATGACAGCATTTGTTTGTTATTTCTAGGAAACTAGAAACATGGCTTTTCATTGCTTTTAAACTCCCACACACTTTACTCCTTCGGCCCTCAGAGCCTATCAGAAACAAGCATTGTGAACTTTGTGCACCATTCTAAGATTGTTCTGCTCCCTCAGGCCTCAGCTGTATTGTTTTGGTGCTCACACCCCCTGACAATCAGGACTTACAGAACACAGTATAAACACATTTAGGCTAATAATAGCACTGCAGTGAAATGAGATGTTCCCTCACGCTGCACCACTCCTTGTCCTTCACAAAGGGCACTAATACATGCCTTTACTAACTAAGCAATTAGGATGGAGGCTACCAGATCTGGGTTAAAACATTCACAACTCTCAACTAATGCTTGAAGGCTGTGTGGGATGCTCGGGCCCCGACTCACCTGTGATGGCAGAAGTTGGTACAGGTTTGATCATCATGGTTGGCACAGCTGCAGCGGCCAGCGGACCTTCTGCGTCGGGACAAAGCACTGCCTAGCCCATAAACTGTTGTCTTACTGCAGATAGAAAGGTACACTCAGTGCCAATGCATGTGAAATAAACATTCTGCAGACTTTGCTCTTTGATACCTTTCTGCACCACTGCCCATTTAATTATACAATGATAATGACAGTCTATGTTTATTTTGTAGATATTGGCTTCAAAGTAAGTATGCAGCATGTGTGTGTGTGTGTGTGTGTGTGTGTGTGTGTGTGTGTGTGTGTGTGTGTGTGTGTGTGTGTGTGTGTGTGTGTGTTAGGGGTGGGAATCACCAGAGGCCCCACGATATGATATTATCACGATACTTATGTCACCATACCATATTATTGCATTTTTAAACATATTGCAATATTCTGCGATATATTGTAATTCATTACCTTTTTTCCAACTTCAAATTATGTTTCTAAAGCAAAACTTTGTCAACATCTGTTTTGTCTAACAAAAGAAATGTCATTTTTTGTTCATCTCACTTCAATTTTCCATCTAGTGGACTGAAAAGCGATTGATCTTATTATTCTAGTACCAAAAGGTTAAATTATCATGTGCAATTTATATAACAAAAGATCAATACTTGGCATCCGTGTATCGATACAGTATTGCCACAGAAAATAGCGCGATACTATGCTGCACCGTTTTTTTCCCCCACCCCTAGTGTGTGTGTGTGTGTGTGTGTGTGTGTGTGTGTCTCATTTGTGTCCCTAGACGGAGTGTCCTCATGCTCACCTGGGCGTGTTGATCCAGATTATATCTATGTGGCAGAAGTAGTGGCATTCAGAGTCCAACAGGTTGCTGCAGGCGCAACGCTTGGTCCTCACTCTCTGTGCTGGAACCCAGTCACCAGCCTCCACTTCCAGCTGTTTCATCACCGGAAGACTTAAACCTAGTGCGAGACAAAGAGCCACTCAGTAACAGTGATCCAAACGCAGCATCAACTCCAAACTGTCAGTGACCTCTGCCTTTACTCTTTTCCACTTCACTGTTTCTCAAAATACAAAACAGAAAGGTGTACATCACCAGTCTACTATGTACATAATTTGCAAGTGAGAACATAAAAAAAGCTCATCAATGATTCTTTCTTTCTGCAAAACTCATCACTCTTGATTGTTAACAGTGAGCAAACAGACTTATTATATGGCAATGTATAAATTCCTTTTATGCTAACATTGTAGACAGTCAAAAAAGACAAAATCTAAAAGACTCACAAACAATCTCCTACTTTTATTTTAGATAAAAAGCCTGCATGAAATATGGAAAACACTTCCTCCTACTACTACTTCATCGTAATAAATCACAAACTGTCAACATCTAGCAACAGTAAAAAAAATCTCATTGACATGAAATTAGCAGCTTTTGTGTGATAAATGGATCCTTTTATGTTTCCTGTGCTTGCCAAAACATGCATGTGCACCAACATATAGTGATGACTCTTGTGCACAGTGTGATTGAAATTAAAGTGTTGCAACCCAGTATGTGAGTCTACACTGCTGACAAAAACAAAATAGGCATGGCAATATGTTTTTTTTTCTCTCTCTCTTCTAGCATAACTGAAAAAGGTCAATTGTATGCATATCCCACTAAAATAAAATATATAGATATAGACATAAAATAGTCAAAAAATAAAAAAGTAGACTCACCATCCTCTATGGAAGCACAAAGAGTGATGAAAAGAAGAACGTGGGTGTGAGTAGACATAGTTGATAGCAGATGGATGAAGCTCTGCAGAGAGATTATCCAGACAGTTACAGCTGTGTTTCTAATGTGCTGCTGCTGCTGCTTGTCTGCAGGTGTCTGAGCTCTGTCACTCTCTTATACCTCACATGATGTCATGACAAAAGCTCCACCCACGGCTGCTTGCTACGAAGCCACAGACCCCAGGGTATTCCAACCTGTGACACATTACAGGATTATCTAATGCTTTGTAGCCTCTCTGTGACACCGGTGTCACCTGCTGAGTGACATTTATGTCTGCTGCTTGCATTTGAATGAGGAATTGTCTCTTTCCTCTCCCTATACATGAGATTTGAGCAGGAGGAAGAGATAAAGTCAGAGGGATTACCTAATATGCAAGAGTAGAGAGATGGAGGCTGGTGGATCCTGACATGAATATGCTTTAAAAAGTGATGGAAGAGGCCCGAGGCAAAGGATCCCAACAGTGATCCCTGGGAACACACGTGGGAAGCGATAAGAGGGAGATGCAATGATATGCTGGGATACAGTGGAGACATTTTAAATTGGATTTTCCCTAAACCAGTTTCTCTATTGGAAAACAAATACATAAATGAAAGGTTAATACTGATATCCAGACCCAAATATGTAAATCAAAGGAACATTTTCATTTTCAACATTTAACTTGTGAAGCTACTACATAATACAAAGACTAACACTATGTCAGTCTGACCTTTGAATGTATTCTGAAACAGTATCAACAAACCTTATAACCTTTTAAAAAACTGTTGGACTTTCCAGGGACTACTATTATTATTATTATTATTATTTATTTTATTTTTTACATTATTTGGTTATAAGTAAGTTACATGCAGTAACTCATAAATCTATTGCACAATTTGGACTTAATACTGAAAGTGGAAATTATCAATGTATTTTTTAATAATAACGAATCAATTGACTACTTGAAATCAGTGTGACAATGTAAAAGTAAGTAATGTAAGTAAATTAAAAAAATATTTTCTGAATCTGCAGATTCAGAAAATAATCCCCTCAGCCTTACAGAGCTTCATAAGAAGTTTCAGCTCATTGTTTATCCGTCCGGTCTGCAGCTTTACAATTTGGATTCATTCTCACCGCTCTCATAGACCTGTTTTCGGCCGCAGCAGGCAGCTGTTTTCAGCAAAAAATCTCTAAAAACCCACTGTACACTATCTGCTCAGCACCAAACTGCAGATACAGTTAGAGACTAGCTGGTGAACATAGCAGAGTTTTTATCAGCTAAATATACAGATCATTTCCTCAGGAGTTGGTGGAGACCAAAAACAGAGCTAAAAGAGAGTGAATATTGGATTTACATTCATCAGACGACCAGAACTTCGTGAACCAGAACCAAATGAATGACACTATTGCTCAGTAATGGCTGGATGTGTAAATTAGCAACTGTTTGCTAACAAATTAGCAACATCAAATTAAAAGGTGTTTCCGCTGCACCCAGTGGCAAAAAAAACAAAACAGTCATTGTAGTTACTCTGACAAAAGAAGTTACATTTGACTAAATTGATGCCTCCATGATGGGCGGTGAAGGCCCGCACACAGATAAGCGCGCAGCTCTAACTAGGAACACTGCCTACAGGCAGCATTGTTTCATGTCATGTCCCACCCACATGGTGCCCCAGTGTGCAGGTCAGGCATACCAGAGTCATACAGATAGCCAAATAGCAGCCTTTACTCATGTAAAAACAGTAAATGCATCTTCAGATTAGCAGTGTGAATATTATCTTCACTTCATTCATTTCCCTAAAAATGACAGATGTCACTTTTCTCATCGGCAATTAGACTAAAGAATATGAGCATTAGGAGTAAATCTGGCATTTTGTTTAAATGTTTTGTCCAGTGGAGATACACAAGCATGAAGCAGGCTGTGTGTTTGGTGAGAATATAGATTGTAAGACGGATGTGTAGCATAAACACATAGTCAGTTTTGTTTGTTCAGTAATACAAGGGCTGAAAAAGTCCTATTCATTTGTCATAAACCCTTCTATTGATGTTTACTAAAAGAGTCTTATAATCCACTTTCCATGAAACCTGACACCTGAACATATAGAACACAGAAGAGAGCAGACTGTACTTTTCCTATGTGCACAGGGTATGTCCCGTGCACAAAAACATGTGCCAACGAAAACGTGTTGCAAAACAGAGAAGAGGACAAATTAAAGCAACACCAAAGCACTTTTCCTCTTCGGTCCCCCTTCAGGTTGGAAGCAGAATTGTCCATTACCGTTCTCATTCGAACTACAAATCCGCTACCCGATCTGGCAAACTTGCATAGTGTGGTTTTAGCAGATAGAGGGCCGCAAAGCGAAAGCAGAGTGCCGTTCACCCTGTTACGAGTTGAAACGATTTTGGAAACATTATTTAATGGTACAAAATAATCTTTGGTGTTGCTTTAAAAAGGACAGTCATTAAAATGGTTTTGCTATTCAAAAATACTTTCACAGACTGTTTTGGACTTACACTTTAAGCTTCAGTCTGTTCTTACATCTTTCTTCCAAGACTCCCAGAAGAAGACTGAGCTACTATTGAGTCGTTCAGGATATTCTAGTGTCTTATGTATAATCTGCCAGACTTCCTGTGTGGAGGGGGACAACAACAACAACGTTTTCCTCTCATGTAACGATTTGTGCAATTTCTGACATGGCGATGACATTGCCACAGCGCATCACAATGGATATATTTTTCAACACATTCTTGCACCAGAGGTTCAGTTCCCTCAGGAGCACAGATGTGTTCCTTTTCTACAGGCATCACATCACATTAGGCAGTCCCAAAAAATAGTATAGTAAAAGTGAGAGTCAGAGAGTCTCTTTTGTCATTCAGCCACACCTGGATGTGTTTTGCCAGCTTTTGTCCTAGAAGCAGGTGTTTTTTTTTAATTAGCAACCTTACCTCCTCAGTTAACTCCTTAAAATACAATCTCTCCCAACCCCTCTGGCTCTGTGTGGTCAGCATGTACAGGGCTTTAAAAGAGGAAGAATGATCATTCACTTCAAACTATTTTTGATAGGTGTGTAAAAATACAAGTACCTCCCCACCTGTTTTGTAACATTTTCTATGGAATGTCAAGACACAGTAGCAATCACGTTCTGGCTTCTTCTCAACACACTTGCTGATTGTGCCTTAGTCAGCTTTACGCAATCCACATCTTGCTTTGCTGATAAACATTGTTGAATGGAAAACACTGCAAGGATAGGAGTGATACATTTTTGTGAATATTGTTTTATAATCCTAGAGCTGGATGTGCCAGACTGGAGTGCTTTAAATAGTTTAGACACTTATATGATATAATGATGGAGGGTTTAATCTTCGTAGAATCAAAAGCAGCCTCTGGAAGTGATACATGCGTGTCCTTATATTAAAAATGGGCATGTTCAGGAAACAGAGAATTAATCTACATTTAACCCATCCATAGTTCCTGAAGTTGATAGACTGGTTGTTAAAATTCAAGTTGGTTCAGAGTAGATAAGAAGAATTTCTTTGGAAAGGTGTGTGTCCCCTCTTTACCCCAATTGAAAGTAAAAGCAATACAACCATAATGTCAAATGACACCAATGGGTGTTGGTGATTTAGTAAGGACATCTAGTGGTACTACCACAGGCATACAGCTGTCTTGTTGCTCCCACAAAAGAGAAAAGCTTAGTAGTTTAATTATGACAGTGTGAGTTTATACCTGCTATTCAACCCTGGCCACATACTGGCAGGTGATGAAATAAAGGAAAACCTAACACCTAAAGAAATGAGTGGGGAAGCATCATACAAGCAGATGCTTTGATGCCCCCGGTGGAAATTCGGGCAACTTGTGGTGGTGGCCTACAACCTCACAAAGAAACAGGTCATCCACCTGTAGTGGCATCTTTGTCCCAATATTCCTTTTGTTATGTCTCCACAGAGATTTGGAATGCAATTCATATTTTAAAGAGAAATCAGCATTTTTAAAGGACACATTTAACATTTTGACACAAAACTACTTGTTTTTAAGAAGAAGGAAAAAGGAAAACACAACTTTCCTAAAGGGAGAACACACATTTGAAAGAGCCGTAGCTCACCACATTATTACATGGGGGCTGCAAAGTACAACCAAACCAAGACAATGAAATACCACAAAACTGTGCCACATACAACAAACGGGCACATGCAACCACGAGCTGCACCACAGAGTATACAAAATAACACAGAAAGTTCTACCTCAAGTAGCACAAAGTAGTTTATTCTTCGTGACTGCATACAGCCTCAGTCACACACCCAGTAACACCTTCTTGTGTTCTTCCAAAAGCAGGTTAACAACCCCTGATACAGTCGTAGATGTTTATCATGCAGTTTTCTGTTTTCTTTGTCCATGTTCCAAATTCACTATTCTCTTGTGGAAAACCAATCCAATGTGGTTAATAACCACTTGTCCTAAACCTCTCGCACTATAACACAAAAAAGTACAAACTCCATTTGAGCAAAAGCATGATACTGTACACATGGCGCAATGGAAGAAAGGCACAACCTCAAGGGAGTCTGGTGCATTTTTTATTTCTTCAATGACTAGAAATTTTTGCTGTGTGTGAAATCTGCAGGGCACTTAATCCTCAGGTACCAGCCAAACGCAATCCCTCATCTTTGCCACCCATTCAAGTCACATGAACATCATGAAAAAGACACACAGATGTAACAAAAAACATCCTTTTTCCAATAAAAAAAAGTAAAAAAAGAAAAGAAAAAAAAGATCATTGTCATCAAATAACAATAAATAAGGAGCACTCTTCCCTGTACAGAGATATATTTTAATCTAAAATCTTTTGTAACAAAAAATAGAACTTCAGTGCATTTCCTTTGACACGCTTCTGCTTCTCCTTCAATACCGCTACGACTCAACTCTCTCATTTACCCTGGCTTTAACGCAATGGCCTTTAGAACAGAAACAATCAAAACACCAAATATTAACCCTCCTGAACAACACAAAAAAGCAGATATAAAATTTCACAGCCTTCTCTTTGTCTATCTGTACTGTACATCTTGAAACACAAACCTGGACAGAAAAGGCACAAGTAACTACAATTTGCGTAATACTGGACAAAAAAAATGGAATTATTTTTGATTAAAGATTTTGGTCATTTACAAATTTATTCATATTCTTTTTACATTTATTTAAACAGACATTGAGATTACCAGTATCAATAGAGATACAGGAAGGATATATTTATATTTATATATATATATATATATATATATATATATATATATATATATATTTATATATATATATATATAATTTATATATATATATATATAATTTATATATATAGGTAGACAATTATTTTCACAAAGAAAAAAGTGCATTTTTATAACAAACCTGAATATTGCCAAAGAACAAACATTTAAGTTAACAATAGTATTGAAAACTGTATAAAAACGAAGCATAATAAAAAAAACAAGACTAGTGTAGCAACCAATAAAGCAAAATGGGATGCATGATGCATCAAGGTGTAGACACCGTTAAGTGCTGTCTGTTCTGGCGTCTTCTTTAGCTCCTCCCTCCTCCCCCACTAGATCACCAACAGACGCTGGCTCCTCCCCCTCTGACTGCTGTCCAATGACATGCGAGGCTACGGGGGCTGCTAGACTGAGGGGTGTTCTTGAACTGTATCTGACGCAGTGTTTGGTGGTCTCAGTAGCAGGACTGTGGGTTTCAGCGGAGCTATGTGAGCTGCCATATTGCTTTGAGTCCGTGGTCTCCAACTTAGTTAGTGCAGTGCTGAGAACGCACCGCCCTGACTGGCTGGTTCCTGCTGTCTGGTGCTCTGACCAGTGGTCTCCAGGAGTCCTAAGCCCTTGGGTTCTGGGGGTCCCGCCCCAGTATGATTCAAATCTGGCCAGTGATGGCCCTTCCATGGGGGGAGACGTTGGGGACGAGGGGGTGGTAGGTTGGGACCTAGGTCTGGCCTGTACCATTTGGATCCCTCCGATGGGGATCATCAGATAGGGGACCTTGGCTTGTTGGGAGTGCATGGGAAGATGGCTGAAGATGTTGTCTGCTGTTTGGTGGCCAGGATAACCCTCACAAGTGGAAAGACGGAAAGCAGGTGGAAACAAGCTGGCTTCTGGCCACGTTGGCCTGTCTGCCGTTGTACCCCTTTTCACCTGTAGAGGGAGCAAAGACTTCATCATTAGGCTACATTTTATGGACTTGCTCTGTCAGTACAAAGGGTACTGTACACAGAGATCTTCCTAGGAGGAAAGTGCAGGAAATACATTGTGGTTGCTGTTGCTCAGTTAAAATTTCTATGCGTAGATCTGTGTAGAAAGACTCACCGGTTTGACATGACTACCCTTTGTACCAGGGCTCTCCCATGGCAGGTATCCAGGGGTCCTGTGCAGGAGCCCGAGTGGTGAGGGAGGGGTCCGAGCTTGTGATGACCGGTAGCAGCTGGGCGAAATGGGACAAAGAGGAGAAAGGGGTCTGATGGGAGATGGTCCTCTCTCAGGGGAGGGTGAGACGTGTCTGGGCGAGGACAGTTCTGTCCTGGGGGAGAGGCTGTGGATGGGTGAGGACAGCTCCAGACGTGGGGAAAGGCTGCGGCTGGGGGAACAGCTCTCACTGCTGGGGGAGAAGGCTCTTGGGGATGCCTTCCAGCCTCGGCGGGAGAACAGCGCTCTCCTGCTGCCTGGAGATGCGACTCGTCTGCTGGGCCAAACTCCCCTTGGGGAGGGCTCCTGGCCTAGGCTGGGACTGGGGCCCGGGGGCTCAGGGTCAGGAGTGCCCTGTTGAGAGCGCCTACTACAGCTGGAATGCCCTGCTGTCGATGGGTGGGTGTCTGACGAACAAGAGGACGGTGGATCGTCATGGGATGCGGACTCCTCTTCCTCGTCATCGTCGTCGTTGTCGTCGTCGTTGTCGTCGTTGTCGTCATCGTCCTCAGACTCATCCACGTCGGAAAACTGATGTTCCTCCTGTTCCTCTGAGCCACACACGCGTTCATCGCTTTCTGCTGTTTGCACAGACAAAGACAACACATATACATCTTTTAAATGATATCCCTTTACATCCATGTTGTACTCTTTAAAACTCCTGTACTGAATGTACAAAGTGGTGACAAAAAATCCTTACACTAGGAGACAGGAAAAACACATTTACAGTACACTTTTCAGGAACAAGCACAAAGGGTTAGGACAGCGTACTGTATTTTTCTGACAAACATCACCCACCACCCATCAAACCCATGTTATAAATAGACTGAGGATGAAAAGACCGGATTTAATTGAATAGCACCATGCCTCTATTCACAAACTATCTCAACAGCCTTGTGAATGGAAAGACGGTTTAAATGGCGCGTCCTTGGCTGCAAAGAAAGAGATGGGGGGGGGAAGGTTAGGGAGGAGATCGTAAGGTGGCTGACTTTGAGGAAGACACAAGTGTCGGAATGCGTATTGTCATACGCCAGCAACACATATTTGAGAACAAGGTATTCTTGCCAGACTGGAGCACATCAGGAGACTGTGGAATGCTCTGTATTCTTCATTTATTTATCTTCTACTTTTTCATATTTCTTATACAAGCCAGAGGGAGCAGAATAGAACATGGTGTTGCATAAGCTGTCAGTGCTGAGCAGCTATAATTCTTCAGAGGCAGAAGTTCATCCAGCTGTGTACCAATATTTCTCTACAGTGGATAGGAAATATGTGAGATGCCTCCCCATCCCCTCTTAAGTACCTGTTTCCTCGCTCTCTGGCTCGTCCAGTGATGACTCGGATACTCCCATTGCCTGGCATTTTTTCCCATGAGCCTTTGACTTCATGTGTTTAGTAAGGTTCCCTAGGAAGGAAGAAGAAAAGCACATAAAAATTGTCCACGACTCACACGGAGCAAGGGAAGTGATGACATTGCAACAACAGAAGCAAAATAAAGTAGACTGTTATGATATAATGGAAAGAATAGTAACATGAATCATGTTTGTGGTAACTTAGTAAATTATCTTCTTACCTTTGGTTTTGAAGGCAAAGTTGCAGTGTTTGCATATGTACGGACGGAGATCGGTGTGCGTTCGGATGTGCTTTTTCAGCATGCTGGGCTTCTTACAGCGGATGCCACACTCTCCGCATATGTACTTGCCCCGGCCGCGACCTCTTACATAAACATACTCTTCATTGGACTTGTACCTAAGAGAGAAAGTGAGAAAGTAACAAATACAAAATAATAATAATAATAATAATAATAAATACCTAGCTTCTTCACTGACCATCTGTGGTGAAATTTATATTTAATTTTAAATCTGTATTCATTGATTTTTTTGGCAACTTGAGGCCAACGGAACAAGCTGGGAACACAGCATTAACATATCTTCATCTTGTAAAGTTGTTATGGTGAACTTGTTAGCAAACAGTTGCCTATTTATTTACACATCCAGCAGTTATGGAGCAACATTAGGATTCATTTGGAGTCATGTTTCTGGCCACCTGGCAAATTTGAGTATAATATTATTCACCTTTTACCTTTATTTTGGTCTCCACCAACTCCTTAGAAAAAAATTGGCTTTTTTAGCTAGCTGCTAACTTTGCATTTCTGACGTTTGGTGCTGGGCAGGTAGCATACCGTGGTTTTATATAGCTTTTTTTCCTGAAAACAGCTGCTGCTGGAAACAAGGCTGATGACGAAAAACCAAAACAAGTGAAGAGTAGAGCTGAGGGGGAGCGCACAGTTGGGTGTTAATTCTCCGTGGCTTCGTCACTACAAGCGACCCCTTTCACATTACTGCCATTTGACTTGTTCTCAGATAGAAATATTGATTAGTGCAGCTTTAATAGTAATGATGAATGTGGATGTGGGTTTGTGTACGGCACAAATACATGCACACACAAAATAGACACACACACAAACAAGGGAAACTGAGAAACAAGGCTTTCTTTATGGAGGCGGGTTGGGGAAGCCCCACCAAAACCCCAGCAGCACTGAGTCCCTTGGCCGTTACCTCCACTACACCCTGGGCACACAAAGAATAGCAGCTTTTCTGCTGCGATCGGTTGGCCCTGCCAACAACAGCAGCAGCTAAAGAGAGGGAAGGGAAGCCTGACTATGGCAACAACCTAAAATAGACACTATATATATATATATATATATATATATATATATATATATATATATATATATAAAAATCAAGCAACACATTTAGGTCTAGTCTATAAAAACACTGTTTATACGCAATCTTGATGTTTACCAAAAGGCTATTTGTGGACACAGTGGACCACAGACATCTGAATGAATTGTCCTCTATGAAAAACTCCATCTGCTCTCACTACTCATGAAAAGACGTACAATGCACTCTGAATTGTAATATATATATACATATATAATTTCAGGATATGCACATCTACAAGAACGCAGGCTGTGAATGCTCCCTGTTGTATAACAAAAGCAGCCCCACCAAATCATAACAAATACAGTGGCAGTATGTTGTATTAATTCAGGATCTGGTTACTGTTTACTGGCATGCATTTCTTGCCACTGCTAAAACTATCCACCCACATCTCTGGAAAATCAAGGCAGAACTTGCACTTCACACATCAAATCAGCAGCACGTCTCTCGGTAAACTCAACCGACAATCTGCCCCTGCTTGTGCTGTAGCGTTACGGCCATCACAGCAGATTGGTGAAGAGAATACCACTTTCAATCAAGTGGTGTGATTGATTGATAAGACCACTGAATTTCAAAGCAGTGACAACAGAATAACAATAAAATGCAATACTGCAGGTCCTGAAACATACTTCAATCACTATTTGGCTCACAGGAATTTGCTATGACCATTTGCCACTGTGGTTAAAGTGTCATGACAAATCTGCAATGTTAACCACTTACACGATGGAAATCAATCTGCATGTTTAAACAGAATCCAGGCGACAGTTCAGCTTGTGCTCACTAAGAGGGATTAAAGCTGATGTTTCACGGCCCTTTGCTGCCACCAACAAGGAGCAGCTATGCTTGCTTAACTGCTAAGACATGAAGCGAAACCTGCCTTGGTCCAATATCTGTTTCTTTAGCAGTGTGATACTAATAAACTCTAGAGACCCCTGCCCCCCCCCCCCCTCTTTCTTAAAGGGATCTCTGAAATTGGATCAGGATGAAATCGTGCAAGTCACTGGAACGTTAACAAAGCCGCATGATGCATATTCATTAAAAAAAGTGTTGTTTGTTCTCCAGGATAAAATGAGTGGCACACACTCATGATTTCAAAGGGTTGATAAAAGGGAGATGGGGATAATGAGTCCTAATGGAGTCAGGGTACAAAACATTGTGTTGTGTTCAAGAGTGAGGAGCTGTGCTCATTTGTATGCAAAGAGAAAACATAGGGGTGCAGGTACACAGAGAGAAGACACAGACGAAGTTGGGAGGGAATGAAGTGAAAATAATTCATAGGTAAGTAAAACTGGAGGAGTTGCCGAAGTGACACAGGAGGCATGAACAGAAGGACGAGAGTTGGTGTGAAACAGAGGACGTGAAGAAGGGAGAAAGCGGTAGGCTGTTAAGGATGTAAATGCTCTTTCTGAATATGTGTAATGCGTGGCTGCAAATGATAAAGACTGGTAATTAGTGCCTTATCTACTGTTAGGCAGACGAGTCCTTCGCACTCAATCTGTGTGCATATTAACACAAAACACAGGCCTTAAATGTGCAAGTGCTGACACACACACACACACACACACACACACACACACACACACACACATATAAGCAAAGGCCATTCCTAAAAATCTCTTATGTCTCCTTATATCGCTAAAATATTTTACATTCCCATCAAAAAGAAAACCAGTGTGTTCTGAAATTCTCGCTAATTGGGAACATTTTACCTTGATTCACTACTCCATCTTTTACTGCTCTCCCATTTATTCTAATATAATTCTAATTTCTACTGTTGCTTCAATGTGAACAGATGTGGGGAAACGTTCAGCTCTAAACACAGTAATCCTGGGAAAGATGAGAGGGTCTGCTCTGGAAAAAAATCCTTCAGACATTAATAGAAAGCACAAATATGTCAATATGTGAATGCAGTAAAGTGTAAAAATGCATACAGGTTTGAAGACAAACACATGCACGCATTGCACACAAACACGACAATCATGATAGATTACTTGCAGTTGGCTTCACACTGTTCCTCTATGTCTTCTCAGTAACTTATGCAACCGTAAAAACAGGTATTAATGAGTCTCACAAAGTGAAGTTGGAGACAACCTTTTCCCCATCTTCCCCGTTATCTCTCCATATTAACATTTCTAAAACACAGAAATGAATGCCAGCAGTAAGAGGAAAAAGCTTGGCTGCAGGTACAAATGAAGTCCCTGCAGGTTTCACTGGTTCCACTCCCATCTGTTACTGTAATTCTCTGTGCACTCTTGTCAGCTCTCCATAGTTGCTGTTCTGCTTTCATCAGGCATTGGTTTGTTACAAAAGAACACATTACTTGTGTTATGACACCCTAAAATTATTCACAAATATTGAATTTTGAATTAAAAGATGTGCACTTCAACAGCCTCGCTCTTGTAGTTCTTACCCGCCTTCAAAGATGTGAACACGAGAGGGCTCGCTCTGTTTGGAGGTAGAGGGTTCTTCCTCTTCTACCATCTCTTTATTATCCTCCTTGTCATGCTGCTGCTGATCCTTTACTTTAGTGAGGGTGCTGGGTGGGGTGGCATGTAGCTACACTCAAGACACACATTGACAAATTCAAAACAACTTAAAATAAAATGTTAACAGTTTTACTGTTAAAAGAGTATTCCACCCAGTTACACTCCCCAAGACCTGTAAAATCATGGAGTGTCCCATCAAGCACATTAATGGGGTTATATTTAAAACCAACAGATTAGCTAAAAAGATAATTGTATTATATTCTATAGAAGATTAAGGTCTCTTTAACAGAGGGGTTTTAAATGATAGTACAGTAAGTGTATATTGTGATTATGTTTACCTCTGACACATGTGGGGTCATGCTACTGGCAGGGACCAATTTGCTTTTGGCCTGGGCTGTAGCCATGGCCATGGTGTACGTCTCTGAGCTGTGCTTCTGTTTGGAGCACAGCAGAGACAACGCCACCTTAGTGCTGAGGCCCGGCAAGTTGGGGTTGTGAGCACTGATGCTCCAGGTAGAATAAACTGAGCTGCAGGGGTCCCTCAGGGTAGACGGGTTGGGTTTAACATAGTTCAGGTAGCACCAGTTGACTGAGGTGGAGGTGTGGAGGCTGGGGTACGAAGGGGCGGCTGGACTTTCAACCCCCTTTTCTACAACTTGCACCTCCTCCTTTCTTTTACTTGTCTTTTCAGTAGACTCCTCATCTTCCTCCTTTTCCTCCCTATGATGTTTCCTTGGTACTTGCTCCTGCTCGCCCTCCGCTTTCACAGTCGTCACCTCTCCCCCCTCTGGCTGAGTCTTCTCCCCCTCTTCCAGTTTTCTCCCAGTGGCTTTCCTTTCTTCTTCCTGTCTTACCTTCTGTTCTACATCCTCGTCTTTCTCTCCTGTCTTATGTTGCTCCCCTTCCTCCTCCTCTTTAACCCTTTTCTGGTGACGCTGGGCCTCTGTGCTGAGCTCCAGACTGGCTGCAGGAGAAAGCATGCGTTTACTTCCTCCAGCCCCCAGTGGACCGTATCCCTCCCCAGATCCTGAGGCCAGCTCCGTGGGTAGAGACAGGGGAAGGAGGCTATTGATGTCTGAGGAGGGGACCTTCAAGTAGGACCTTTGCAGCTTGTCCCGCTCCACCTGGCCCATGATGACCATAGCTGTGCAAGAAATGGGTTCCTGTGAGTGGGTGGAGGCCAGGATCTGGGACAGGGTGGTATACATGGCACTGGCATAGGTAGGTATATGGGTCTGGACCCGCACTGGCACCACAAGGGACACTACTGGTGTAAGCTGTGCCAGGCATGTGGCAATAACAGGCCGTGGGTGGTGGTAAGAGATTCTTACAAGGGATTGATATGTAAGGGCAGAAGACATGGAAGAGATGGAGGGTCTGCTCTCTGTAGTGGGAGGGGAAGGAACATGCGCAGTAAGTCTTGGAGGAAAAGGCAAGTACAGAGCCTGACTAGCTCTAGTCCTAGAAGAGAACTGGAGAGGAACTAGAGCAGGAAGCTGATGTATTGGTATACCGAAACGTTCTGCCATGTGGATCTGCGCTGGGTGTATCTGTATAGGTGAAGGTACTGTCTGTGAATGTAAGAAGGCTCTATGGATGGTTTGGGTGGACAGTACTTCAGAGATTGCTGTGGTGACAGGGAGTAGCTGGGATAGTGATCCTGGGGAAAACGTTTGCTGAAAAGGGAGCACATCCTGAGAGGGCGGAAATATTTGTGGCTTTAACAGCTGCAAGGCTTTCCCCGTGGCTTCCAGGCTGAACCGGGAGCTTGCCTCTGTTGAGTAGAGAGGAGGATGGATGGAGCGGGAAGGCCCAGGCTTTGGACTCTGTGCTCTGGACAGCTGACTCATGTTGCCCCCTTCCTCCTGCTCAGGTTCACCTAAGGTGGCATGCTTCACAAGGAGACACTTTCTCCTTTCTTTCCAGGAGGATGCAGACTGCTGAGGGGTCAGTGACCCATAGTCAAATGACTTACTTCTGGTCTCTGAGACCTGCTCTGTTTGTTGGGGGCTGGCTGGGGTCTGCTCTGAGGCTGAGCGCCTCATCTCCTTGTGGCTTTGGTGGTAGGAAGGGAATGGCACCATTAACATCTGGGAGCTTTGGCTACTGGGGGCCCAGACAGCAGGCTCTGATCTTGCTGTGTCCTCAAAAGAAGCAGAAAGGCTTGAAGTGTGGGAGATGTTGCTCTCTTGACTGGGGCTGCGAGGCAGAGACACAGACTCAAAGCTCGACTCTCCAGAGGACTGGGCTGCTTCTGCCAGACGGAGTCTCTTCTTCTTTGGTGGCAGCTTCTCTGCAGGAAGTTGGGCCAGACTCTGGCTACGCTGAGGCCACTGGAATTCCTCCACTCTCTCTGCCTCCTAGGACAGATAAATAGTTTATTTATCTATATTCGATATTGAATGCTCACCTGCTCATACGGTTTGTTAGGATGTTGAATTTAAAACACCCTTAAATCAATGCATGTTTCACATTTACTTGAGGGAGATGAAATTGTGTAAAATGTACAAAAACGTATAGCCAAATACTACTTTAAATAATCACGTACCTTTGATGAGGATGCCGTTACTGGCAGCGACACAGATGGCATGTCAGCATCAGGCTCCACAGTAACAAGGATCTCTGGCACTTGGATATTTGGTTGGCGGATGAGGCGAGATGTCGAGGGTGATGGTTTTGGCTCGGGGTGTTGTGTTTGCTGACCCTCTCTGAGGTCTGGTTCCTGACTCTCCATGGATATACTCTCCTGCTTCTCAAAAGAGCTTGTGTGTTGGATGACAGACACACCCTTCCTGTCCTGCTGCTGTTGTTTTGGCTCAGTCTGTAAAGAAACACCTAGAAACAAACAAAAGAAAGAAAAAGAAGCTACCATTGTATTATATTGGTATGCTTTTGAATGATGACATTTCATTTTGCACTTCATTCCTTTAACCGCGGTGTAGTGTAATTTCACACAATGAGTTTTCCTTTCTGTTTTCTTTGCTTTACATTAATGATGTAGAAGCAGATATTGATTTATTATTAATATATTTTCCTTAGCTATTCAGGTTTGTCAGATGTTAAAAGAAGATAAAAAGGTATGACAGATAAGAAACGTATTGCTAATGTTCTGATCTGCCGCTGCAGGTGATACATAAACAAACCTGAGTGGGCCTGGCTGTGCTCTGGTCTGCTTGGCACAGGAATGAGGTTTGCAGAGCTGCCTGACATGGCTACAGATCCAGGGCTGGGAGGATCCTCCTCTAGACTTTCCTCTTTTCTCCTCTTCCTCACTGCCATGGCCAGGGTTCGAAATTTATAGTGCATCATCATCTGGGGGCGATCCTTACTGCATGTTTTACTTGCATCCCCGCTCTCTTGGTCCAGGGTTTTCTGTCCTGTGCAGATGCCTTTGTGGGCCTCGTAGCCATCACTGTTTTGGAAGTGGGCCCCACATGCTTCACATTCAAACAGGCTCTGACTCTTTTGCTGTTGTTGTTGTTGTTGTTGTTGTTGTTGTTGTTGTTGTTGTTGCTGTGGCTGCCTGGCTTGTTCAGCACCTCTGGCTGAGGAGGAGGAAGTGGGGCCTGCCTCTTCCAGCATTAGCTCAGCTCCCAGTGGAACTTCTATGGCAGGCTGGCGTCTAAGCATACGCTGGGCATGGCCAACCCTCATCTCTGCTACCAACGCTTGCTGCTCATCGAATGACTGGCAGAGACGGTAACCTCTGGGAGACATGGTGCCAAAGGTGGAGGGCTCTCCTTGGCTGGTAGAGGATGGCATTGAGTGGCTTCTAAGAAGAGGCACCGTTGACAGCTCCTGGGCACCTGATGAATCTGCCTCAGGATTGTGGAGTTGCTTCAAACCACTGGGGCCAGGGGCTTCTCCTTTGGGATCGAATGTGTAGGGATCTTTAGGGGTGGTAAATTTGGGTGACTCCATGCTGCTCTTCCTGGACAGAGAGGAGCGCCTGGGCTTTACACTGTCAATCTCACTGGTGTCCACTACCGCTTCATTGATAGTGATGAGCTTGGTAATGTGTTCTATTACTTGGGTTTTGGGTACAGCGAAAGGAATGTTCTTCTCCTCCGTTCCTGAGGATGAGGAAAGTGAAGAATGAGGCTGCTGCTGATGGGGACTGCGCTGCTGCCCTCCCATCCTTCCATATTTCCCTAGAATAATTTCTGCGTAGGTTTTGGCACTGGCACTAGGAGGGCTAACTTGGGACAGGTCAGTGCTACCTGACCCGGAGAAGTATCCAGACTCTGTGCTGCCCTTACTGCCAGGGCCTAGAGAAGAAGATGAGGTGGAGAGAGAGGAAGGAGGGTCATCTGGAGAAGCCAACGGGCCACGTTTCCTTTCACTAAGCCTCAGTGCCAGCCTTTGCTTGACAGCCTGGGAGTCTTCTGGCTTCTGGCTCTCCTCTGAGCCTCCCAACGGCTCCTTACCACCTTTTCTTTGCTGGCCCAACATCACCTTAGCGGAGGATTTTCTGTGTTGGCCCGTCTCTTCTTCAGACTCAGTGCTTTCTCCCTCTGTGTGTTCCTCAGGGTCTTCTCCAACGCCACTGCCCTCTGGTCCACTCAAACTAGGCTCATCACGACTGGACGCCAGGCCTGCTTTAATGCGATGGGCATGGGACTTGCGGTGCTTGTACAGGTTGCTCTTGGTCTTAAAAGAAAAGCCACAGGGGACGCATGGGTAGGGTCTTTCTCCTGTATGAGAGCGGATGTGTTTCTGAAGAACACTTGGCTTGGCACATGGACGGCCACAGTAAGTGCACACATATTTCCCTGGTTTTGGGGGTTTCTTCTCCCCTTTTCTGGGTGAGCTGACCCCTTCTAGGCCGTCTTGGCTGGACTGAGATGGGACCCCATGACCATGCTCACCCCGGGTGGAGGAAGTAGATGGAAGGGATGAGGTTGATGAGGAAGCTGGAGAGAAGAAGCTGCCTCCCGAGGGACCTGGGGTGTCTGAATGCTGCCATGCTACCGCTTGCTGCTGCTGTAACCGAAGCAGAAGGTCAGTACGTTTGGGTTGGCGACTTTGCAGGCGGCCCAAGGCTCTGTGTACAGGGCGAGGATTAGGAGGCTGCTGGGGCTGCTGAGGTGGACAAGATCCCAGAGAGGATTCAGCTGTCACATGCTGCTGCTCTTGCCTTCCAGAGCGTTCCCCATCAGCCGGACGGCTGGGCTCAGCCTCCATAGAGTGGGGAGGAGGCCTCACAGACACACAAGTAGGGGCTCTGGGAGCCTCATGGGGCTAACCGCATGGCAGCAGAGACGTCAGATGCAGGGGAACATCGACAGACTGAGTTGTAAATCACAACGAAGGGCCTTTTTCAGTGTGGGCCAAGAGTTATTCAAGATGACCAAATGAGGCATCATTAAAAGGTGCCCTGGAGCTGCATGGTTGCAGGTAAACATGGATCATCTCTCCGTACAAAGCAGTTCTGCTTCTGTCCAGCCTCAGCCATTCTAACAGCCCTCCCAAGGTCTTCTATGCATCTTCTGGGATAGTTGTCAAGAGTGTTAGCCGTTTAGCTTCTGAATGGGTCTAAAGAAACAGAAAAAGACAAGGAAGGACTGAGTTACAGAAATATAAGCATATTATTAGATTTTGTCACAAAGAGCTACAGCATGACAATTTGCTGTACAATGACAATGACTATTTCTTCTCTTCACTTGCTGAAAAACAGCACAGCAAAACACAGGGGGACCTTGTGAAGATGACTTAGGCTTCTTGACATCCTAAGGGGTTTCCCAAAACCCTGCCATGCAGTGTGAAAAACAGTTATGTTGGTAGAGCAGAAGGCCAAATCAAAGTTTCAAACTCCCTATTAAAATTTTCCCCCACATATCATACTATGACAAATAGGGTAACATTTCCTGGTGTAGTGTTGAGTGGGGTTAATGTTGTAATGAGAACATTAGCAATGTATTTGCATCATCACATGTTATTGCTCTCATCTGTCTTGGCTTCAACACTTAATAAGCAGAAAGTGTGCAGTGAATCAGGAGACAAAGGCACACCTATACTGTGAATCTATTAAGAAATGTGAGGTCAATATGTTCATGTTATTGGCATGGTGGTGATCTGAGCACACAGACATCTAGTATGTGCATGTTTAAACACGTCCTTAAAATTTAGACTCCTTTCAATTTGAGACTTCTACTCAAAACAGACACATCTGATTCATATCTGACCCACGACCGGCCAGCTCTGCAGGAGTCAGAGCAGCTCAGGGCCAGATGGGTACCATCCACAGCACAGGCACCAACAGAAGAGACCACAGTTGTAGGGCAAGGAGTCAAAACAAATGTTGGAAATATAGCCTATGCTTATCTGATCTGGCACTAAAGCTGAAGGGGGTAAATGGAAGGGGTGCCGTTTTCTAGTGGATAAAGGGACTCAGCAGCAACTGGGTTTCAGTCTACGCCCCTCACACTCTGCGGTTATACCGCCACCAGGGTGCAGTGTTTATGAGGGGCCAAGAGTGGCTGCTTGTTATGAAGTCTGTTGTGAAAGGGTACTGTGAAAACTTTTATCAAGATAAATCTATTTTAATATTTCCCACTCACACACTACTAGAGAGCTGTGTTTATGAGGAACCAATATAGCTGATCATGGAGACTTGCGGGTACGACGAAATCTCCTCTTTTATCAAGATGTATGTTCTGTAATATTCCCCACTTACTACAAATCCTGCACTCCGTCTCAACTCGAGACACAGGATTCTTGTATCGTGGCCAATCAAAACACATTCTGGGAATAGATGGGGACAATCATAACATTTTCACTGAGCAGCCGTGCCCAACTGGTGACAGTTCCAGCACAGGCTCATCCAGAGTATCAATCACCGCTCAATACAGTACATTGACACTACTTGCGACCCCCCCGATTCTGTCAGACTCGGCAGCGCTTACTGAAGGAGGACGCCTTGTGTGTTCACCTTACAGCTGTAGATCTCTTTGATGGTGAAGACAGCGTGCACCACCTCTTACAGCAAAGAGCATACCAGGAGAGAAGATAACAAGGGACTGGAACTGATACAGAGCACCTCTGAAAGGAGATAAGAGATAGAAAATGTATATATGTTCTATAATATTAGAGATATGCATATGAAGTAGGAGTAAGAAAGAGTGCACAATGACGTGAGAAGACGTGGGGAAGAGAGAAAAGAATCAGGGATCCAGTGGCTAAATAAACAGGCCCAGCAGAAGACTGCAGCTCAAGGTGCCAGTGGTGGCAAAGCAGCACTGACAGATTTTTTTTAATGAGCCACACTTTTGCTCTCTCCATATGTCGAAAAAAACACACTGCGAAGTCAGCCTTCATTAGAGCTAGTTTACAGTGGGATAAAGAGAGAAAGAGAATCAGTCTTCCTCTTGGAAACTGATTTTCTTGACAGATTCTCGGCTCCATCTCCACGTTCCCCCACATCTGCTGAGCGCCGATCATCTGTTTAGTGTGTGTTTCTCCAAGCAGACCAATGCTTTGATTACAGCAGACTTTTACCATTAACACACAGCAATTAGGCAGCATAACTTATAAATAAATTACATTTCACTTTTCTGTGTTTTCATTTGCTGTCATCTGCTTGCTTTCTTCAGCTATACAGGAAGAATTTTGTATCTGGTGGCAGCCTTTTCTGTCTTGAACTGTTGAGCCAGAGAGACACATTACTCTCTAGAATTACATGTAGATAAGCTAGATCAGGAGGGAATGGAGTTTGCAAAGGTGTTATACATCAGATCCTGACTGAAGAGTTACATTTTAGAGAGAAAAAATAGATGACAATTAAAAAAAGTAAGAGAGAGAGAGGGCAACCAAGTTAGTAGAAGGTTGATGCTGTGCATAGAATGTAGCAGGATTGAGCAGGAAAGCACAAAGAGCTGTAATAAATGTCTTTGCTCATGTTGTCGGTTATCAGAGTGTAATTTTAATGATCTTTGGCATAGCTGTTGATGCAGCCCTTAAACAGGGTGATTAGAAGGTTTTAAGGTTGGGGAGAGCATTGCTTACATTATTCATGGCAGTCTAGACTGCCAGCTCTGAGCGGGGAAACACACAGTCAGGGGCTTGCCAAAAAGAAGGAAAGCCAGAGTCTGGCCTACATCAAGCCAAAACACACACACACACACACCCTACAGTGCACATACAGTGTACAGTACGATTCTCCCCAGAGCCACTAACACACAGCAGCCCTGAATCTACTCTGACACATCTTACCAGCCAATCAGCTGCAGTGCCCTGAGGTGACCTACCCTGAGCTGATCCTCCTGCTGTTAGACGAGGGGTTTTCCTTTCTCATCATCCTCATTCCACAGAGATGACTTGTTATCAACGGCGCCTATTACATGCAGCACTATGGGCTTATACAGTACAGACACTAATAGAAATCAGTTGACAATGACAAGACCTCAAGTAAAGCACATAGGTTATGTAAATTTGTCTAGCCTTATTGATGAGGGTGGAGCAACGGCGTTCTTTACTCTGCTCTATTTTTAGGCTGAGGTGTGAGCAGGAAGCCACTGATGCAGCTGTTAAACAGTGTTATGTTGTTTTGATTCGAGGTGTCAGATAAAAACCTCAAAGCTAATATTAGTAGCAGTTACAAACTGTGAACACTGGAGCATTTCACCCCCCTGGTTGTTCCACCTCCAGTATGGCATGACATATTGTATGATGCTGCACAGAGCAGTCTGGTGGCATACGGCAAGATTTGTTGTGTGAACTAGTTTCTGGTGTCTGTGCCTAAAATGTGATTAACGACCGGTCCTCAGAGAACAGAGAAGAGAATGAGTGAGGAAAGTGTGTGTGTGTGTGTGTGTGTGTGTGTGTGTGTGTGTGTGTGTGTGTGTGTGTGTGTGTGTGTACATGCAAAGCGGCTTTGTCAGCAGAAACAGGCACTGATGCAGGTACCTGAGGGAGCCCTGACACATGTACACACACACACACACACACACACACACACACACACATGTTGTCACACACACTGCCGTCACACACACTGCCTCCTTCCATCATCTCTGCTGTGTGTAATAAGTCGAGCAGTTCTACTTCTAATACTGTAAATCCCATAAAACAAAGATTTAGCTCAACTCCTGCTCAATACGTAGCAAAGGAGCTCTGCAGCAGTTTTACAGTTAAAACTTCATTATCATGCAGAGGAGAGTATGGCCGGGCAGAGTTTGTGTTCATTTCCTCATCAATACCCTGACGCATTTATGCAGCTGGTAATGACAGATACAAATATGGGCTAAACATTAAATTACCTGGTGCCCTGAGAACAGATAAACCCCCTTAAGTGCTTTCTAAAAAATCTGCTGTTATACCCCTCCAAACAAAACACACACACACACACACACACACACACACACACACACACACACACACACACACACACACACACACACACACACACACCTCTCTCTCTCTTCCCATTCCCTCTTACTGGCGGTAGCCTGGTGCAGGTTCCCATGGAAACCAGCCTACTCTGAGCAATGGCAGATGGAGAAGGAGCTGGAGGTCTAAATTTATCTCCCAGCATCCTTTCTGACTAAAGACGCACACTGGCAGCAGGAAGTTAGGAGGGGAAATGCTTGGCCTTGGCGTGCATTGGCCAGCTGGCATGACCCTTGACATCTAACCCTCTTCGAGTGACGACGGGTTGACATGACAGCAGATACACACATACAGTAACATCTGCAGCAGTTTAAACCGCAAGGGTCATGATCTCAATGAAGCAATACAACATTTGATACTGCAGGAGGCTCTGCAGCATACCCTATGTATAAGGCAAATGGAAAGTTAAACCACAGTCCACCAACACCAAAAACAGAGCTGTCGATCAAACCACAAATCCTAGAAGGTCACACTAACCATTTACAAAACCCCAGGAAGAAACAGTTTGGTTTGATAGTAAATGACTGGAAAAGAAAGAAACCCAGACAGAACCAGACGCCAGATAGGGCGTAAAACCTCAGAGGCCAACACTCACACTCACCCGGGGATATCACTGCTGTCAGTTAAAGCCTCTCGCTAAGGAGGACGCCTCCTGAAAAAACAACACATACCAGAGCTCTCACTCACTCTCAGCTCTGTGCGGGATGCAGCGGGATCGCGGGATCGTTGCACCTTAGAGGCGAGAGGGTGTAGAGAAGGATTGCACAGGGCTTAGATAAGACTGGCAGTTCACAACCGTCGCAGTGTTCACTTTGATTAAACACAAGCCAGTGAACTGCAGGTCAATACCGGCCTTCAAACAAACATGAGTGGCAACAGCAGAGCCGGGTAATGCACACCTCGAAGGCAGAAGATTGCACTGAGAGTTTTAATAATACCCCTGGCAGCAGAAAAAATCTGGTCCTTTTGGTGACATAATCAACTGTAAAAGCAAACTGACCACAACTTGGACTAAATTGCAGGTTACCGGGTTTTCCATCATTTTATTTGCGGCCAAGACATTCACGGATGGAAATCATCTTTTCATAGTCACTTAGTTCGTCAATTTAAATTATACAGTCCAACATTTGTCTCAGAGGGCTTTACCTCTGTTCGAAGAGGAGCTCTATCCTTAGACCCTGGATTCGGATAAGGAACAAATTCCACAAAGTTCCCTGAAATTCAGGAGAAAAAAAAAGAGAAACCTCAGGCAAGATCGACAGATGAGGGATCCCTCTTCTAGAACGGGCATTGAGTAGGAATCTTGTACCACAAGGGAGACTCTTTCCAACTTTAAATAAGTCTGTGAATTTGAATCATTGTATCATAATGTCCATACAATTCAGTGACACTCTTTGACATGCAAAAAACAACTCAGGTATGTTGTCCTTAAACTGAGTTTTTGACATTCAAAAACTTCAATCTTTTAACTTACAAAATCCTCCTCTGGGTGCTTAGGTGCTAGATTATAAGGTACCCAATGACAAATTAGAAATAAAATACGAACACCCTGGGAACAGCTGCAATAAGTTAATAACTAATTTTCCATAGCTGACAAGTAAAGTAATGAAAGAGAGGAGGGAGACTAGGGAGAGAGCGGAAGACAGAGATGGATTTAAATAAGACAGAAAGACAGAGAGTGAGAGGTGGGCACAGAGACAGAGAGAGAGAGAGAGAGAGAGAGAGAGAGAGAGAGAGAGAGAGAGATACAGACAGTTTAGATTACCTGACAGAGCAGTCTGGTCTTCCCCCTTAGAGACGCTTCACAGGCACTGTGAGACAAGCAGGGAGAGCCAAAGAGTGAGAGCGGATATGACTGTTTGAGTGGGTGTGTTGCAGAGAGAGAGAAAGAGAGAGAGAGAGAGAGAGAGAGAGAGAGAGAGAGAGAGAGAGAGAGAGAGAGAGAGAGAGAGAGGCTGGGGGTGAGGCAAAAAAGAGTGATGGAGAGAGGGAGAAGGGACGACAGTAAATGAATGTTTCTACTGTACAAATGTAAAGGGAGGAGTAGCAAGATGCGATAGCAAGAAGAAACTAAAAGCGACTCATATTCTCACAGCATGAGTAACCTCTCCACAAAAATCATGATGGCAATTGGCACATTTCTTATTGCAACCAAAGCGCAGGACAAGCAAAATCAAACAAAAACAGGTTCAGGACAGGAGCTGCTGTTAAACTCGCACACAATCAGCTGCTGGTGGCGTCACACTGGATAGGATTACAAACAGGTCCTACATGGGTTTTCCCATCACACAGAACCCTGAGGGCTACTCCTTGCAGTTATCACTTCCTTATCAGCAAAGTTATCTTATTGTAGTGGCGGATGAAGAAAAAAGCAGCAGGGACAAACCGCCTGTCTACAACAACAAGTTTTATTTACGTTAATCTTCCACTCTCAGCCACTGTGCTGCATCTGTAAATGAATTCCAGAGAGTCATCCATTCAAGCAAGCCCCCGCATTACGCAGAACTTGGGCTAGGCCTATCAGCGGTGCAACACGAGAGAGAGAGAGAGAGAGAGAGAGAGAGAGAGAGAGAGAGAGAGAGAGAGAGAGAGAGAGAGAATTAAGAATGAATGGAGGTCCTGCTGTTCTATAGAGCTTTGCCTCACTGGCAGAGCACAGGAAGTGTGAGTCACACGCTCTAAAATAAACACACTCACACAACAACGAGCCGGCGCACAGAACAAGTGGATGGCTGGGCTGCTGATCAGAAGTCAGGCAGAGGGAATATGGATCCACAGGCCAGCAACACGTGGTGGTCTGGGGGGCCTCACAGCCAGATGACGGGATGTTTCTCTCCTTCTCTAATTGATCAATTATATTTATTTTATTTTAGTTTATCTTTTCAACCTCATCTAACCATACACCTGCACATTTGCTTTCTTTATCAATTCGTCCCTCTGCTCTTCTCCTGTGCTGTTGTTCACATGTCCCCCTATTCTTTCTCCTCTGCTCTGTGTTTCCGCTCTGATTTCATTTGGTCCCAGTCAATAGGAGTGCTGTTCAGGACTTGGTGATTACCCCTGGCTCTGTGCAGCTGCTGGCTGACTGCTGTAGGGGGCTGTGCTGAACTGATGCTGGGCTCCTCTCACAGGCTGCTGGCTTTGCGGGCCGAAGCACTGTATTGTGTCTGCCTGAATGTGCTCATTGTCACCCTTTACAGCACGCACCTTCTATACTGTACTTCCCTGCGAGGGACCTTCACCCATCCGTCATCCCTTTGTCCTCTGTTCTTCAGACTGAGCGGTTCTGACGGGAAGGTTGGGGGGAGGCAGAGGCCTGGGAACAAAACTGCCACTGTGGCAATGATTGACAGGAAAGTTGCTCTACACAGACGCAACGATTAGCGAAGCCGGGGACCGGGCTGCAGACACACACAGTCTGGTTAGGAACTAGAGAGAGCTGGCAGGCATTACGTTGAACAGTCGTGCAAGCGCCAACAGAGAAGATAATCATTTTGAAGACTGGGATTAAAATGGGAAGTACAACGATTATGAAGGTGTGAAAGCAAGCTTTCAGGATGCAAATGGTATCCATATGCTACCCACTGGCCCCAAGCATGTCAGGCTCGCATTATGTAAAGCTGGTCTCATTTTCAGTTAATGGAAACAAGGTTTCCCCTGTGGTATCTACATGTTATCATTTCACATATATGACAAACACCTACATATACAATATAATGCAGAGGCAAGCAACACCTAAAATGTACACATCATGCTTTATAAGAAACTCCATGTTGTTTTGGAGCAGCCACAGACTATAATTTAGACCAAATGAATGGTTTGCGGATTTACAGACATACAGATGACATATTTTTGGACTTTCACCCTATAAACTGCAGACACAGGCAGTAAAATAGGCAAATATGGGAGTATGCAGAGAGGGTGCTCTTTGTTCTGAGGGTAGATTATTTCAGACGTGTGGTCTTCCAGTAAACTGACCCCTGTCTGTCCATAAGACTGTGGTATTATGATAGAAACAAAACCTATTTCAAGAGGGAGCCCACCTAGTGTATAAAAGCCACTGTGGCTGAGTATTGCTCTACCTGTTTGCATTTATAAAAAATAAAAAAAATGGGCTGAATGGAAACAGCATGCCAAACCACTAAATCTAAGTCATTACTTGGTTAAATGTAGCTGTATCATCACTTCATTCTCACACCACTTGAAAATGTAACAACATGAAACTTAAATGCATTTAATTTGACATAGTTTGTAAAAGTTTGACATAAACCTCATAACTTTTCTTCCAAGGTACAGCTTTCAGTTTGAGAAAAGACCATGACTGGATAGCACCAACAAACAGTGTTAGTGTGCGTTATTAAGCAGACAAGGGAGTATTGCGCAACTAATGTCATATACAGAACTGGAGGAATGTCTAAATGTTTTTGATATGATCCCTTTGACCGCGTGACTCTAGGGATGTTAATGTGGTCTGTCAGTTGGTTGGGTGGTCCACCACTTTGGTCCCGACTGAAATATCTCAACAACTATTGGATGGGTTTCCAAAAACACTTGTTTTAGATATTTGGATTAGGCATTGAAATATACATATGTATTTTCACACAAACATACACAGGCATAATACAGCTAATGGAGAGCGGTCTTAGACATGCAACCAACCGGCCTGCTAATGGAGTTGAGCATGCTAGTCTTTTGTTAATGCCAATCGATATGTATCCTCAGCAAATGTGATATCTGATCCTGTAAAACACTGAAAGACTGACCACCCTCTGTTTCACTCAGCATCTCTCTTTTTTATCTTGATGGGTTTCTCTGCCTCTCCTTTCTCTATTTATCTCTATTTCTCTGAGACACAAAAATGTAAAATCCCCTCTTTGCAGCCATTCTCCCCTCATTTAGTTCTCAATTTCAGCCTTGCAACACACTCTCATTATATTTTCCTTTTCCATGGTGCTGAAGCATTAATAAGCGTCACTGTCTTTATATGCAGCAAAGTAAACTTCATGTATATTATGCGGAAGGCTACCAGGAAATCATGTCTCCAGGGTTGCTGTGGGTAGTCATTATGGAAAGTAGCCTGGCCCTAAGTAAAGTCCCTGATTGGTAAGTGATACCATATATAGAGCTGATATATCATTAGCAATTTGCGACGGCAGTGTAAACCCAGCTATTTATACAGTATTAGTGTTTTCTGAGTCTTAAGCATTAGTTTTGATTCACTGCCTCAAAGGCACAATGGTCTTCTGACATGAAACAAACACATTAGGGACAGCAGCAGTGAACAAACAGACTCTAGGGCCTCACAGGGAGTTACTGTAACAGAGTTGAGACAGATACACAGTGTCTGTCAAAGAAACCTCATCTGCCTTTGAGCTCGACACCAAACATCAGAACGCAGCACGAGTGGTGTGCAAATGAAGTAAAAGAGTGACAAAGCATGGTGTGGGGGGTGTAGGGAGCAGGAGCAGATAAATATAGAAAGAGGAACTGACATTTTCAAAAGCTGTCCTCCCTGTGCCCACAAGTTTCAGTGATGCGTGGACGTCAAGATCACAGTGCAAATTCTCCCACACAGCTTATTGTACTTGTCGTTCACAGTCGGCTGTTATATTTGCTCTCTTAAGTCATGGTGCAACTAAAAAGAATGGGCTGTGCCTGTGATGGGGCGATCTTCAGTTAAGGTGATTGGAGAGGAAACAAATATGAAGCTCAACCTCAATCTTTTTTCGGTAGCTTAAGGTTAAAAATGTTTTGTTATTATCCAATGCAAACATGATATTGTATATAATACACACACATATATATATATATATATATAATGTGTATTTTTCGGAACCACAGAATTTAAAATCTTCCTCTACATGCCGGTAAGCTGTCATTTCAGTGCAGTCATTTTTGTTTTCACTGAAGTTATCTATTTCTTTATGAAGTCACCCATGTGGATTCCTCCCCAGTGATGGGAAACCCTGTGCTAGTTCCTCTTTCTGCAGCTGCTGAACTGCATCCTGTGTGAAGCTGCAGCAGGTACAGCAAGCACTGCTGTTACACTGTGCATGACCTGGCGCCATGCCTTATCTGCACTTCTCGGTAACCTGTAACTATGTGCATTCAAGCTGTTAAGTTGGAGATACTGGTGCTTTCAGCGCTGCCTGCACAAACACAGACACGGGGAAGAGTCAACAGGTGGAAGCTCAGCCTGAGTGTGTTCAAACACGAGGACCGGGCCGCAGAATGTATCAACACGGCCTCCGTCCCTGCCTCACTCTCTAGGCCTGGCAGAGGGACGCCCTTCTGATCAGGGAGTTTACTCAAAGCCAGGCCAGTCCAAGTAATTGCTACCCACAGTGACAAACAACTCCATTCAATCTAAGTGTCGGTTTACAGTTTACTCTCCCTCCTCCGCTGCTTGCCCCTGCTGCCCATTCTGCCCGGTGCCACGCTGCATTAGTGGCCTGTCAACAGAGGCTCTCCTGGCGCATCAACGCCTCGTCATCTGCCCTTCAAACCCAATGCACATATACAAACGCAATGTGCCATAACCCGTCTGTTTATGCGTTTGTTTCTCTGAGAGTGGAGGTGTGTGTCTGGGAGAGAGAGGGAAAGAGTGCGAGACAGAGAATAACAAGATAGAGGAGAAACCAGTGTGTGCAAATGCGTAGGACAGAGACAGAGACAGAGACAGAGACAGAGAAAGAGCTCTTGTACATGGTCATTTCATCTTCTTATTACATGGCTCTGACCTACAGTAGTGACTCTATCTGCCAACTGAGAAAGGCTGTCAAATGTGTATGCCGTGTGCAGCCTCTATATCTTGAGACTGCAGCTCCAGGGCTGAGTGAGACAGCTTATCAATCACACACGACAAGTGCAGCTAAAACAGTCTCTTAGCAAATCTGTTTGTGTGAATGTGTGGAACTGATATGCTGAATGTACAGAATACAAGTTAACTATAAACTACACTGAAGGTTGCTTACTGCATGCATATCATGTAGGTTTTTGTGTTTCTCTAAAATAATTGTGGACATCAATACAAAAAAGGGATCTGATTCTTGATTTTTTTTGGTTGCTGTACTTTCATATCTGATCCTCCCAAACCCCTGATGTTCCCAATATTTCTTCTAAATATACCCTTAAAGGGTTGGCTCTATTGCACCAGAACATATTTTCTAACTCTTTAGTGGTGTCTGTCTGGTCACGCAAATAGTTTTGGTTAAATTTTTAGATATCCGTCTGAGTCCGTCAATATTAACATTATTATCTCTTTACAGAAACAAGGACCTGGAAAATACCTTAGAAGCACCTTCTAGAAAATAAATAGTCCCTATGAATATTACTGTGTTCAATGAATTATCCATATAATGAAATTGTTCTTTTTGAAAGAGAAAAGTTGCTGTAGATTCTTTTTCCAAAGCAACCTTTCAATGCTGTGAACACCACAACAAAATGTGCCTCCATTGTATTGGTGGAGGTCGAAATCTCTGAGACAGATATCTCAAAACCAAATACACTTTGTGCATGGAAAAATACCAAAACATTCAGCATTATTTGGGTGAACAAACCCTTTAAGTTACAAACAAGTATATTTCTACAGTTTGCCAGTGTCACATATGTATTCTTCGAGCTTGTTTCTCACTGAACATGTTAAATCATCACGTTGCTTTCACTGAATTAATCTTATCTTCACAGTAGCAGTTGTCAACAGCAGAGTGCTAAAGATACAGAGCCTTACTGTACTGTAAACACAAGGTCGAGAAGGATTAAGGTGTCGAGATGAGTGTCAATACCTGCACGCTGCTTAGTAACAAAGCGCCAGGGACAAGCAAACATACACTGGGGTTCAATTTCTTTACCAAAATGTAAAGTTCCTGTAAAAAGAAGTTATTTGCTATGGAAAAAAAAAAGTTCCAATATAAAAAAATAAATAATTAGGGGACACCTTCATAAGTAAGTCAAACATGGCCCTCCCTATTGAAAAAACCAACTGGCCCACTTTGCGTTAGCAGACAGACAGAAATGTGTCACTGGCTGTACTCAATGTTGCTGGGAGGTGTAGTCTAGTCTGGCCACTAGGGAAGGCCACACCGCCTGGTTCCAGGGCACAGCAACAAACCGATATTCCTGCACACTGCTTCTGAATAAGTTCAAATACAGTACATGACACACACGTCATGGATGAACACTTTTTTGTCTCTCCCCCTGTCCAACCAGACCGTTCAAATTGCTCTGGAAGGTAAACGAGCCCCGAAGGTCACATGACCCGCATTAGGGGAATTAGCAGGGCATTACTTTAGCTGTCATCACCTCATAAAGCTCTGGTAAAAGGAGGAGAAACCTGACTCGCCACCTCTTTCTCTCTCCCCTCCCCCCCTCTCTCCCCACCAACATGCTCGTCCTCAGAGCTGCATCCTCCTGCCTGTGTGAGCCGGATCATTTGAATACAAAGCAGAGAAACAAAGACATCCTTAAAATAGAGATGCTGTGGCTTTCAAAGAAGCACACTGCAGAGACACAGTAAGAAAACAGAGAGAGAGAGATAGCGAGATGAGCAGGCTTATGGCAAGAAAGTGAGACACTGTATCGATGTAGGATAGGTGGCTGGATACATTGATTTCCTGTTAGTTCTTGCCCGGTTACGTACAGCCGACTTGTCATCCAATACAGGTTGAAGTACTGTCTCTGAACATGCCCTCAGCCAGGCTTCACTGGCTTTTCTGTATGGATACACACACATTGGATCATTATGTTACCTCAGAGAATGTTTCCCCACTGAGAATATTTACTGTAAGAGCTTTCTGTCATGCCAGGTTACAGGTACAACATTTTCTCACCGAAGAACTGCAGATTGGGTGTCAAGCAGTTGCATGATGAAGCAAATCACTTCAATTATCAGTACTGATTGTGTACTACCTGTTTAAACCTGCTGTAAAGCAAGCAATATACAGTAATTGACAGCTGGAACCACATGCCTATTATAGTAATTTAATATTGCCTTTGTGGTCAGCGTGGTCCAGTACACCCTGCTCCAGATGATTCAGTGGTGCACCTCTTTTATGTTTCTCTTTCAAAAGCCAACACAATTGAACATAAAAAGAATTGGAGATGACTTTGATAGGAATGTGTATACGTATATGAAAAGTATTATTATTACTTTCCATTTTAACCACAAACCTTTCAAACAAACTGCACAATTGTACAGCTTGCTGTTTAATGGGAGTAACTCAATTTACAGTATCATATAGTCATGTGTTCAAACTGATGTATTGCTTTGCTGATTTGCCCGCCAACTGAGGATAACTGAATCCACACTGACGTTTGCCAAAGTAATAATATTTTGAGGTTGGAACACAATTTTATTTCAAGCCATTAAAAAAATAAATATGTGGACGCGAATAAAACAAAAAAGTGTTCCATGGTTCTTGATTTCCTCCAGGTTAAAATTCCTCTATATTCCCTTCACAATAAAGTCTTGTCTCTGAAACACTGACTTTACATTCACACTGTAAGTGATATAATCAACAAGTCACTAGAAGTTCATTCATTTCCTAGAGAGCTGGAGTGAAGTGAAAGCTGGATGACATGCATGTTTAACAAGCTTGTCAGCTGACATTTTGTGGTCAGCAGCTGTAGATTCAGACAGGTTCAGTTAGGCAGTTTCTCCTGACAGGCACAATCAAAGTTTCCACGACGAAAACAGTATTTAGAGAACAGCTGAATCCAAATAAATGATTGAAAGTTATTTAACTCTTTTTCATTAAATGTGTAATTATTAAGAGTTAATAAGTGTCTTTAATCATGCTATTTTAACTTAAATATGATGAAGCCTTATAAAAAGGAATAAACATTAAACAGTATGATTTCCCTTTTTAAAGTCATTACATTGATGGAATTTAGGCTCATCATAGTCCAAATTTCATGAGTAAAGAGATGAATAAATCAAACAGCTACAGCTACTTCAGCAAAGCCTAAAGCTGACAGACTAATGGCATAACTTTCTGGAAGAATAGAAATGTGTTTATAGTACATTTAAATAGCAGATGGGACAATCATAAGCCTTAACCCACAAAACTTAAACAAATGGCAAGATGTGCCCTCCAGTGAGAGCGGAAATCTAATCTAAAGACAAAGAAAATCTAATCTGGGGACAGCAAGTAGGATAACTTTCATCGCTGAAGCAGTCCGACTACAAATTGAACAAAACTCAAACAGTGCATACCATCAAAGTTAACCGGCATCTGAACAAATGCAACAAAGTGAAGGAGGTATACTGAAGAGTGAGCTTACCAGCTAAGGTTTATGATTGTGGAGAGAAAGTAGTGTAGATCAGGACTGTTTCAGATTCAGTGAGAACCCTCCCTGGGTTTTACACACACATGCACACGCTACCAAATACACAAACTGTCACAAACACAACAAAATCACATTAGGCAGGTCTTGGCAGACCCGGTATTGTCAGCCCACAGTGTTCACTTTGCTCATTGTGGTTTGGCAAGACTCAACAGGCATTTGGTTGGAAGAGACACCATTTCACTCGGCTGTAAGAAGGATGATTGACAGGTCTGGCCTTCCCTCAGACATCAACATAAGTCTCAGTTTAAGGTTCAGTTGGTGTCTGGATATATATTGGCTTTGTTTCTATAATATAATATGGATTATATGAGAAAAACGCTACAAACTTGCTAGCGTTGAGTCGCTACAACAGAAAGTATGTTACTAGATCAATACTAAATAAAGTCAATGAATGTTACGAGTAGCAATATTTAGTGACCGAGAAGTATAATGAGTTACTGAAATAATATTATTTTCATGCTAACAGTCTACAGCCATGTTAGCGCCTCCATGAGGTTGTAGTCAGGCAAAGCAGTTCTTTAAGCTAAAGTGTAAAATGCTATCATGGTAATGTTTAGCGGGTAATAATGAACATGTTCCACATCTTAGTTTAGCCTGTTAGCATGTTAACATTTGCTAATTAGCAGTAAATACAAAGTCCAGCTATCTTTGGTTTAATACCAAGGTAATAAACCAAAGTATTGGACAAATTGAAGTTTTGACCTGAACGAGGCGCTAGATGAAAAGTCATCTGCAGCAGATTTTAGGGCAATTCATCCCATACAGTAGTTGTCAAGATAGTTCACTCAAAATGAAGCATGTCAACCTCATGGTAGCACTAGATGAAAAGTCAAGGGATCACTAAAGTCAGTAGGTTTTATCATTTCGGAACAAGTCTCAAAATGTTATGGCAATCCACCCAATAGATATATTTTAGTATGGCCTTAAATCGTGGACCAACTGAAAGAACCACATTGCCATCCACAGAGCCAGCCCACTAGCATGAAATTACTGACATTAGATAGAGGATAGAAATAAATACACATAATAAATATCACCCTCAGACTAAAGGCCTAGTCTGGCTTTAGAGAGATAACATTTTTGAAAATCTTCATAAAGACTTGTTTGATGACACAGACTAGAGTAGTAAAGACTTGGCAGAATACAATGAAACACACTGTTCACCATGAAAAACTGCACTGAGGATAATCTGATAACACTGTAGTTACACAGAAAACCAATAAACAGTGCATTACACAGATTGATGGAATGAAACACTGATACTCTCTGCAAAGCAAACTACATCTTCTGAGTTGTTGCAGCTGCACTTAAGCAACAAAAGAAGAGTGAAAATGTCACCCTCTTCCCAATCCTTCAGGCCACTCCAAAGCCATTGAGTATGCCATCCAACCTATGACTTGTGTATCTGTAATGCTGATAACAACATGACCAATCATGCACGCCAAAACACACAACCATGACCAATGAAAGAAAGACTGTTGTAGGCTTAGCAACAGGGACAGCTCGTTCTCACATGACCGGAGACACCATCCATCTCACAGGCGGACAAAGAAACATTATGCTTTTACACTGATAAAAAAAAACTCCCAGGGAATTTAGCTCAAGAAGTTCACTCAAAATGTACAATCTTGTTACACCACTTGCCATAAAGACAATTTTGATATTGTGTAATCACACAGGGCATATTTCTTTTCTTTTTTACACCTGCAACAATGTATGTGTGTCTCATCTCTTTTCGCTCAGCAACAAATTGATTTCTCTACTCTACACCCTCCACTCCCCCTCCTCTCTCTCCAAAACTCTCACTAGGGTTTCTCCTGATCTCTCTCTTCTGTGTAATTTAGCCACTCCCACAGTAATGGACACCCTACTCAGGGGCAGCGAGTGGGAACCCAGCCCCGCTGCTCCAGCTACTGTACTCTCAAAGACTCCTGATCAGCTTATCAGATAGCTACATATTCACTACTCCAGCTTTAGTAGTGAGACAAAGAAAGAGAAAGACAGTCCTGGAGAACAAGGAAGAAGAGGAGTCGAGGGAGCTGAACCTCGGCTGGTCACATGCTTTCAAGCCGTGCAGCTCCTGGTCTCCTTGTGGGCGCGGGTGTCAGAGTGAAATATGTCGTTCACCCTGGGGCCAGAGATGCACCAGAAGCACCATGTGCCCAACCTACCACAACCTCCTTCTCCCTCCCCCTAGCTTCTTCACTGGCCCGGCAAGCTGTCAATCAGCTGACATCGGGGCAAGACTGGGTCCCTAAGAGGGCGGAGTGCCATTAAGCATATTACAGTTGCAGAGTGTTGATGAAAAATCAAAGTCTGCAGTGACTAAGCTGGGGTTGCTCCCTAGCACTGTGCTGACGGTGCAAAGCAGGGAAGAAAGGGGAGGAGGTGGGGGACTACCTGGGTGCAAACACTGGGACTGCTGACTGTTTGAGGTTGTTGAGGACGAGGATTACATAATAGAAATCACTGTAACATCGCCAACGTAGGAAGAGCTTCCTACAGCATTCTCTGTCCTTTTCCTCAAAACATAATGCCACCAAGCATTTCAAAGTCAAAGCTTTTGTCTCAGTTATGGCTGTAAATCCTAATTCATATAAAATGTATAATATCCAATTAGTTTAACTTTACTGTTATATGCCTCTAGTCCAGTATGTGCTGGGATATGCTGCAGATCCAGGATAAGAGGGTACAGTATAGAAAATGGATTGGAAATGGATGTGCGGGACTTTAATGTGTTAGCCTTAACTATTTGCCTTCATTCTGCTTCTTTCCCCGGCTTCACCCACAAGCCATCCATCCTTGCTCCCCCGAAAAGTGTTGAGAACCTTGGCTTTAGCATCCAGCAGCAGAGGATAAACATGTAGCCCTGTGACGAGCGGCACTCACTTTTTTCAACATCTGTTTATTTTCTCAATTACACCGGGGCGAATCTGTGTCCGTAGCTCTGTGTGACAGACCATCTACAATATCAAACAAACCGTTTTCTATGCCTTCCATTCACAAGTTCCTTTAACAGAGCGATTCATACTGAGCAGCACCATCACCTGACCATTAATCTACAGCTGTTAATCCACCGTGACAGAGTGACAAATGTGACACGGGATTACTTCACTGAGACTGCAGGTTGCAGTGCATTGTGGAGCTTGATCCTGCCTGAGGTGATTCACCTGCTGTCATGCCTTTCATTTGACTGAGGCTGGTAGATGAACTCTGTCTCATCAAGGATTATTAGGATTTTGAGACAGACATCTAAATAAGCAAATACAGGTTAATCTTAGACTAACATTAAGATCAGGAGTAGACTGCGGTTGCTCAGCTGGACCTATGCTTTGCGATTTCGCTGCATTCTGAGATCTCAGCAATTACACGAGTGGGTATAATGTTATCATAAATTATAAAATCAATGACCAGAGCTACAAAAATTAAACTAAGTTGTAACAAATCACAGTTTTCTGTTTACTAATAATCATATATACTTAATATATTTTTGCTGACTGTTTTTGAATGCTATGCAGTTTTAAATGTTTGGATCTATTATACAGCTGGTTTCTGTTCACCTGTGATGAATGCAGACTTGAAATTCACAATGAATGACACAACTCAAGCATGTTTCAACATTCTGCTAACATATCATATTGTAAATGCTGAGAATAGTTACCGAAATTAACATTTCTAAAACAGAGCAGCATGTTTAGCAGAATGGTTAGTTGTAATGTGAAGTATAAGTGATTTGTAGTAAATGAGCTAAACATGGAAAAACTACTGAAATAATCCTTTAATTGGGCCTCTGTTTATTTGTATCTGCTGGGACAGTACAGTCTGTTCACTTGATGCGACATACTGTAGAGCCAATAGGGCTGCAACTAACGATTATTTTCAGTGTTGATTAATCTGACGATGATTCGTTTGGTCTATGAAATGTCAAAAACGTAACATAACTTGTCTGGCCAAAAGTCCTATTATTTATATGGCAAAGAGAAGCACCAAATCCTGCCATTTGAGAAGCTTGAACCAGGGAATATGTAGCATCCCCTCCCCCGAAAAAATGACTTAAACAATCCCAATGAATTTTCAAAATTGTAATTATTTTTCTGTCGACTGACTGATTGATTAATCGACTAATTGTTTCAGCTCTAGACTCAAGTTACTCACAGACTTTGGCATTGGCTGACTGCATTACATTCCTTGTCTTTACTCTCTTCCTGTCACTGTTGCTGTCTCGATAAGAAAATGCATTATCAAATAGGGAAACCCCCACATGTTTGCTGAATTTAATTAGCCATGTGCCGTGTTTCTCAGAATCATTCCCCAGTAGTATTTAGCCAGAGAACCAGTGTGCTTTGCCAAGTTTAGGCCTACACTTGGTGATTCTGATTGATTTCATAAAATCAAACTGCTTTTTCCCCATCTTATGCAGGATAATAGCCGGCTTTAAAAGACCCTTCCACCACTTTGGCACAGTACAAATGTACCGTAGTGTAGAGAGATAGGTTTGGCAGTGCTAGACTAGAATATGACAGGCACTCTGATTGTATTGAAGTACAGTGGTAGCCTGTGTTCTGTCTAGAGCAAGCTAGGAAAGTTGTCTGTAGGAATGCTCATGCAAATATTGTCCTTCAATTAGGTGAAACAGACGCCCTCGCTTAGGTGCTGGATTATGGAAGCATCAGCAAAAACCTCGTACACATAAACAGTCACAGAATATATATAAACATGCAGAGACATACCTACACAGTGTACGCAAACACGTCTTGTGTAAAAAGACGTGTTTTTTTGCAGTGTGACATCAAATGGAAGACAACTGCGAAAACTGTACCCTTTTAAAGTTAGTTTTAACCTCAAACAGGATGTCAGCACAGCATCAGTAGCTTCGCAAAACCTCAACAAAAATGAAAAATGTTACCCCATCGCAACACACACAGACCAAAATCTGTAGAGTTGTGTGCCCTTTAATGGGGTGAGGAGCAAATGACCTTCCCAAGTGATGGCAGTGGACCACACAGCTGCATAATTAACAGCATCTAAAATCAGGTGTTCTTTATATGACCTTACCTGACAATGTCAGCGCACAGCTTGCCTACAGGGACTAGGTGGTAAATAACAAATGCACATGCATGTGTGCCACTGCACAGCACACATACAGGCCAACTTGTTTCAGATATTTTGTATGTTAGATTATGGATCATATATCAGAGTATGGCCCAGAATATCAAAAGGAGCATGCTTCAGAGCTCCCCACAAGCCAACACATCTCATTGCATGAAGACACGCCAGGTACGAGAGCGTTCCTCAAGGCTGAACATGGCACAACGCAGACTGACAGCACTGTGAGAGAGACAAAACACATCTGGATTCTAGTGAAGGCTGTTCCACAGATTTCACAGAGCTTTATAAAGAGTGCTGCTAAAGGAGGGGGTCCAGGGGTTAGTTCAACCGCTCTGCTTCAGTGACAGTGACATGGCCAGGGAGGATTGTGCTGGAGCATCGCCTGCTGCCTTGATTAAGCCCTCCCCCCTTACAGAGCAGAAATCCCCTCGAATCCTCACTCGCACTTACTGCAGGGACGCTGTACACGCTGAGACAAAGGACTCCAGAGGAGGAGGAGAGGAGAGGAAAAAGTAACAATAGAGGAGGAGAGCGAATGTAAAGAGAGGAGAGGAAAAGAAACAAGAGGAGAAGAGAGGAGAGAAAAGGACAGCAGAGGAAAAGAAACGAGAGGAGAGAAGTCAGAAGGAGAGCAGAAGAAACGAGAACAGAAACAAGAGCAGAAGAGAGGAGAGAAAAGGAGAGGACTGGGAAAGAAACAAGAAGAAAGGAAACAGACAAAATGAGAGGAGAGGAGAGGAGAAGACTTTAAAGAGGTATAATAAAAACAACAAACAAAAACTGTCTCTCTTCTTCTCCTTCATCCTCTCAGACACACACACAAACACATATACATATCTATATATACACATATATATATATATATATATATATATATATATATATATATATATATATATATATAGATATAGATAGATATATATAGAGAGAGAGAGAGAGAGAGAGAGAGAGAGAGAGAGAGAGAGAACCAGGGTTTACACTGGTAACCGAAAGTTTACTTTAGAGGTGTTAGTTAATCAACACAGATGAGTGTGGTGAATAGACACCTGGAGACTGATCTGTGCAGATGCAGTGTGTGCTGAGGGGTGTGGTCAGAGGGGACCCAGAGAGAGATTTGGAAGAGGCAGAGATATCTAGTCGTGAAATATGATTCCTCGCCTGCATCAACGATCAATGCGCACACTGGGCATGCATCTATAGCTAATCCTTCAAGGCAACACAGAACCCTTACTAGAGAGCTACATGCCTGACCTCCTGAAGGTGAGGTTTAATTTCTTCATTCAAATATAAATATCCAGTAATTGAGAAGCTACTACGTGTGTTATCACTTCTTCGGGCAGTCCCAAGCAGCCTCTCCCTCCCAAGTGTTACACAAGCCTCACCAATGAGATCCTGGCTGAGCCCTTCACATACATACCTGTGGTAAGCAGCGCAGAAGCTTACAATCACTATTGCACAACACTGGCCACTGTGGAAAGTGAACACCTGCACAAAAATGCCCTCAATGTTGATACAAGAAGAACACTGATTATAACATATACAGAAGAGAACAATAGAAAATGCTAATCTATTCAGAGTGACGCATGACGGCCAAGTAAAATGTTGGAGTGATGTAATAAACTTGTGGCCTATTTCGAGGGCAGGATTACCCCTTGACATTCCAGTTGGCTACCACCTGTGCCAAAGTAGCTAATGATTAACTCTTATGAAGAGGAGTGTTTAATTGAGAAACATCTCTGCTGTGCGTCCTCTCCATGTCAAAACCTGTGCCGCCTGTACATCATTGTCCACATATATCATTACATGACCTGGACCAGGCAGGCACACAAACACACCTATACAGTCCAGACCATTGCTCTCTGGCAAACACGAGGAAATTCTATCTGCATTTAAAGGGGCAGCCAACACAATGGCCAATAAAGAGGTTGAGTCTTGGCCAGACACTGACAGACATCCGCACCACCGACACACACACACACACACACACACACACACACACACACACACACACACACACACACACACACACTGACCAAATGACAAAAAAGCAAAACCACTGATTACAGGGACAACAGGACTAAAAAACATCTATTCAGGATACATTAAAATGCAACTGATTGCATGCAATAAAAATATTAGGCATTTGTGAAGTTGCCAGACTGGCACTCCTGGCATCCATTTTGCATTGTGTGTGTGTGTGTGTGTGTGTGTGTGTGTGTGTGTGTGTGTGTGTGTGTGTGTGTGTGAGTGTGTGTGTTTGTACAAGTGTGTATCTAAAAGTCTTGTTCCTGGTTCACTCCGGTCTCCCAGCACTACAGTGGGTCTATTCTTCTTGGGTGCTTCAGAAAACAGAATTAATGACCATCAGCAGGGACATGAAAAGGTTGTGTCCACCAGCCACCAGGATTTTACAGCCTTCACTCGGTGTGTGTGTGTGTGTGTTTATTTTTTCTTGTAGGAGACTGATAATGCCATCCTTCTTGCATGCTCACGCAGAGAAAAGAAAACTTTAAACATGCTCACACATGCCATTTAATACTTTGTGTAATCTGTCAAGCCAACAGTCATGCGTGAATCAGAACAGTCTGCAAACTGACACACTTGTTCACTTTTTCTTCAGGGTCACACTATCTGTGTAACACCTAAGAATTTCACATCAAGGGTTCAGACTAAACTGTCGCTTTTACTTGTGAAAAAAAAAATACTGTAGATCATTGCCTGATCCTTTGCTCCAGTGTGGCCGTGGTTATCAGACCTTGTTATCTGCATGAGGTGTGTCTGAAGGTCTGAGCGGGAACTCCACACGTCCGCCTCGCTGCCGATGGCATCTCATGCATTTAGATCAACACGTCGCCACCTGCATGGCTGACTCAGTGTGAGAGATGGAGAAGTGGAGTGGGTATGCAACGTGAGTGAAAGTAGGGATTCTGTATGAGGTGTTGAGTGCTTCTGTTTTAATTGGCAGAAAACTACCTTTTTCCATGTAGTGTGTTGCTTGTGCCAGGAAGAGATACACACACACACACACACACACACACACACACACACACACACACACACACACACACACACACACACACACACACACACACACACAAACCTGCCTGACTAACTGACTGAGGTCTTCACTAATTAGTGTTAGTGCTGAGAGAGATGTTTGAACAATCTCATTGCACGTCTACAGCTATACGATTCTGAATACCAGAGCTTTTTGTAATGAATTGGCACTGCTAAGTATGAACACAGGTTGTTCATATTCACTTCCAGCTTTAAAAAGTAGTAATTACTCTTTACAAGCCACCTTCTAAGATTTCAGCCAAGTTACAATGGTATAAAAACATCAAAGTAGCGCTGACTAGCTTTTATCCCCATCCATGTTTAAACCATAAATGGCAGTAATCTCCAAAGCCCAGATTCTTTTCAATGAATAAAATGCTTCACAATGTCAAACAATCTTGGAAATTTGCAAGGAAATGGAGCAGCGCTCTCCTTGGGTGCCTGCTGAGCTAGCACCTTTCTTCAGCAAGCACCACAAGTGATCTTGATCCAGGCCAGAGTGGAGCACTGTAAGGCTGCCACTTTGTGCTGATTCAATAAGAAATAATTGCATATTGGCCTCTCTCCACTCATCTACCTTCACCACCATGGTCTGACACTTTACTGTATTTCTGTGCTGTTACAGTAGAGACCCAGCGCTCGGGGAAGGACACTGCAGCATTGCTGCTATTGTTATTTTTTTACCATCCACATTCCTTTGGACTGGATGTGGAGATGCATTGAGGAGATATTGAACCTCCACTGATATAAAACCGTATTTCTCAGCAGCACCCGGCTTTAGGGCAGACAGCTGCGTAACGACTGTGGTCTTCATCTGCAGAAAGCAACACTCTTCAAGTGCTATACTTACCTCACTTCCTGTCAAACTGGCATTAGAGACACAAAAAGTTAAATGACTTTGCCTCGTGTCAAACTTCTTAGTTTCCTGATTTCTTCACCTGATGTAATATCTATATGTTATACATAATATATGTTATATCAATATACTCACAGTCATGCTTAGGGACTCAAGCTACTGAGAGTTAAGAGCAGTTGATAATTAGATAGATGGATCAATAGATAGATAGATAGATAGATAGATAGATAGATAGATAGATAGATAGATAGATGAAAGGTTAAAACTACTGCTAAATACTCAATGTGACTTCCATTCTCTGTTGGGTATGTAGCTACAGTATATGGGGAATGGGTTGTGAGGACACTATTTAGCATAATAAACATGTCAGACAATACTCACACAGTCATCACACAGTCATTCATTGTGTCTGTATGCAAAAGTCATACTGCAATATTATTGTCATTATACGTAACTATGACTGTAAAGGTGAACACTGTGTGGGAAGTATGACTATAACAAGTCAAAAATAACAGAGGGACTTGACAGTTGGTTAACTTCACACATCTATCATATTACAGTTGAGTACAAAAGCATGATGTCATCCCCTAAAAAAATGGCAAGTGTAGGTGTAGCCCATTACAAATAAAGTAGGCCTACAAAGTTTACAGTCCTGATTCGGGAATCTGTGTGACAGTCCGCACTGTTGCTCTCCTCAACCGGTATGCTGTTAAGGACAAACGGGTTGAATGAAGGTATGAAGCATATGCTGTCAGCTGTGTGTGCAGCGCCACCGCCGCTACTTCACACACACACACACACACACACACACACACACACACACACACACACACACACACACACACACACACACACACACACACACACACTAGTTTAGAGTCTCCAAAATCCATCTGAACTGACTGCTGCTGTGAGCTCATCTTCGCCTTTTTCCATCACATACCATCATAACACATTACGAGGCAACTCAACTTCATGACACACTCTTACTGTAAAACACGGGTAGGATCCTGCGCTCAACTTCACACCATATCACTCCTCAACTTGACAACCGCAGCAACACAACGGAAACTAAGCAATAAAAAGGCAATAATATTATGGTTAATATTTACCAGCTTGCTACAGTACGGGCGCTGCAGCCATTTATCCCGTAGCGAAAGGGCCAGAAGTCCGCATTTCCTGGAATGCGATGCTGGATAGATCTGCTCTCCGTGCCCGCGTTTCTGGGAAGGGAGAGCCGGATGGGCTCGGGGTGCTTCCCACTGTTGTGTCAGACCGGACAGCAATGCCACATTCAGCTGATCGCCACAACAAAACAACATCTCGCCCTACGCAAAACACACTCGGCGGCTCCGCACGGCAGATCCGATGGGCGCCGCCCCCCTCTCAGCCTCCACCAGTGGGCTGGCGCGTCGAGCCCGCTGCGTGAATAATCATGAGGTGGCAGAGGCAGCCATTGGTTGAAAGGAGACGTTTCCTGGTTAATGCTATTAATTCTAACTAGCCAGGCAACCTCATTGCCCTGAGCTGGTTTACTTCAGATTTCTCTCTGATTCTGCAGCAATATTTCATCTCCACCGACTCATACCGCCACACAAACGCTCCTGCTACACCACAATATATGAATAGCCTACCTAAAGAGATGCTGACATTGCATCACATACACAAGAGATAGGCTATTTAATGGAGGTCAGGATCTGGGGCCACAAATCAATTAACTGCTCCTGGATGACTGTGTGAACTGTTGAAGGGTCACAGGTGGTGTTTTGCAAACAGCTGAGTGAATTTCCTGCTGATCTGATGACTCTTTTTCTGACTGACCTGATCTCTTCATACCTGAGGGACAGAAGAGTTGGGGAGTGATGCGGGTCAGATCCAGTAAAGGCCACAGAGAGAAGCAGTCCAGGTAAATGTGCTGCATGCATTGGTATCCTTGAGATCAAATGGTGCTCCAAAGGCCAGTGGACGTCCAAGCTCAAAGATGGTGGTGATTGGCATCACATCACTGTCACGGTGCACAGGTAATGGAGAAATAAAGCTGTTGTAAAAAAAAATAAAAGTCATATAAGGACAATAGTGATATCGTTCATGATGTCTAGGGGAGGGGGAACTGTTGTAGAATACAGTTATTGTACAGTTAGCCCCACTCTTTTCTGTCTCATATTTTCAGAGCTGTCTACATTCAGCGTGCTAACTCTTTGTTCCCGGTGTTGAGAACAACTCCGCAGCAAAGAGGAAAGGGAAGGAAAGTAGAGGAAAGGTGGGAGGGAGGGAAGGTGGGGAGAGGTGTCTAAAAAAGAGGAGAGGAGAACAAAGAAAGACAGTAGAGGGAAGTGAGAGACAGAGCAGGAGACGATCGGATGGAGTGCAGGGACTCGCTGTGGTGTGAGTTCTCCATACTGCTACAATATGACTCTGACAGGCTTATGTAACCAGACTGGCCTGGCATTTGGCTCACAGCAGACGCCGGCTGCACTGACTGTTATATAACTGCATTAGCTGCTCCTGTGAGCTGAGGGGGAGCATGCGCACAGGAGAGCCCTACACACACTTAAACACACTCAGACTTTCCAGCTTAGTGACTGCATTGCACTGTGGCCAGAGTGAGAGAATGGAAGCGATCGAACAAAATGAGAGTAAAACGCTGAAAGTCCAGTGGAAGTTCAACAATTTATTAGAAACAAGCAGATCTATTTAGTTCCCACATTTTGCTCGCTGGAGAGAAACTACGCAATGAGTGTGACAGGCATCAGCATCTTCACTTCCCTTCATCCAGCAACAGGTTTCCCATCCTGATAAGCCTATTCAGGGTTTAATGTTGGGTAAATGTTTCCAGTGCACATGCAGTATGCCAGCAGGGCTCAAACTCAATTAGCTCCCCTGCATGCAGCACATAATTTAATGGGCATGGATCCCACTCTTAAAACCCAATTACACCTTAGACAGGCATTTCCAGTCACCCTGTCAAAGAGGTGGTCAGGGATGCACAAGCCTCTCACAAAAAAATGCTTATCCAAATCAACATCAGGAACCAAACTAAAACAGTGCGATTATCTGTGTGTTTCACCGTAGAGAGTGACCTTCTTTTTAACAAGTGAATGCAAAATGCAGCTTAAAGCTGACATTTTGCAGACTAATGTGGGAAAGGGGAAGCAAAGATTAAGGTCAGGGATGACACTGCAAGCGATAGCCATTGTTTCAGTCAATCTGCAATTAAAAATCCCAGGATGTCTAACCAAGCATGGCTGCAGAGCTACACTAAGTGGTTCATAATCAGCACATTACAGCCTCTGATCTCTTATTACAGAGACAAATTGCATCTGATGGTAACAGAGGAAATGAAGGTGGGATTTATGACACTGGAGCCAATGGCCAAAGACAGAGAGACTCTTAAATCTGTCCTAGGAGGAAAAAAACGAGTTCACATTTGTACACCTGATGATAACAGGGGAAATAAAAGTGAGGTTTATGACACTTAGCTAATTTGTTCTCAGATGCTGTTGGCTGTGTTCAGAGGCTGTTAAATTTCAGATGGGACTAATGGAAGAGTATAGTGCAAAGAGTTCTTTAGTCTCGTGAAACTCTGTCTGGTGCTTCTATAAACGCTTCAATCACTGAGACAGAGAAATGAAAAAGCAAGAGGTAAGTTTACAAGAGTGAGGGCAGTTCTTTAAAGAGTAAAGTGTGATTGTGTTACAATTGGCCAGAGCAATAAAAACTAAAACAATTAAGATCAAAACACCAGAGATTTGGTCTGTTTCTGTTAGAGGAGGGACATCATCGGTTTACAACAATGTCTGTGCAAGACTCGACAGACCCGTTCGTCTGACCCATGAGGTGAAGCCATGTGTCAGGCCAGTGTGCAGTGCACTGCTACAAAGAGACATGCCAGAACTTCCACTCTGCAAAACATGCATGCAATGTGCAGTGTTCCAGCTTCAAGACAAGTCCAATGCAGGAACACTAAGACAGACAGCGAGTTTACACAAAAAATGTACTACTTTCAGCACTGAAACAAGAGTGTTTTCATGACGTTTGTTGCTCTAGTTTTTGCACATTTGCACCAATGCTTTTTTTTTTCTCCAGCCAAATTGCAAATACAATCCTATAGTTGTCGGGAGAGTCTTCGTTTCCTACAATACATGCAAAGGAAATGAGAATTCATTCTCGCAACTAAACTGTGACACAATCCATTAACTCAGGATTGTCATGGATAGGCTGAGCGAGGGGGGTGGCGCTGTGGGAGGGTGGAAGTCGACAGGAGGTAGTGTGTCCTGAACAGTTCCAGAAAGTGCCAACTGGTGTGAGCGACTGTAGCAGCCAAAACCAACAGGCCTTGTCTGCCAGCTAGGCGAGAAGGAAATAACACAGCAGAGGCTGCAAGCAATGGCACACACGCCTCTGTCTCTGTACCAGAACAAGGGACACGTCAGACACATTTACTGATGCAATTTACAGTAAGGCAAGAGGGGCAAAAATCTGGTCAGAGCTATAATTATTTACTGGATACACATATATTTAAATTTAGCTTTGGACCTCTGTCACAGGAAGCTAACTGGCAGAGAAAACATTCCGTTAAGGGGCAAGAAATGAAAGGCTTGTGTGTGTGTGTGTGTGTGTGTGTGTGTGTGTGAGAGTTAGGGAGTGAGAGAGAATCCATCAGACAAGGTATGTGCAGAAGCAATGTGCAGGGTATGATTTGCTTGTTTTGGAGTGTCATCTACACATACGGCTTCACACAGTACAGAACATGCTGTGATGTGTCTGTCAGCCCCTCCTTTGTCCCCAGCTCCCCCTGTCCCCCCAAGATACCTCATGACCGTAACCTATGGGGTGATGTTCAGAAACTGAAGTGTTATCACACTATCTGCACCCTGGTGACACATTAGAGATAGGGAGATGTTATGTAACATCCATGGGGCACCCGAATCACCCTAAATGTTCATGTTTGTGTCATGTTAATTACCTTACCAGGTGTTATTGGACCAAAGTAAATCAAAGGTAATCAAGTGCTTTTATCAAATATTTTCTCCATCTATAAAGCGTACTTATGCGTAAGGATCATTTTACTTAATGTATCTGACATTTTTCATGGGGCACAAATGTAAGGCTTCTATTGAGGCTCCATCAAGACAAAGAGTGAGTTATAGCATTTCCATCTTTATTAAAAAGTGTGTATACATTAATTACAATATTAATTCATGTCATAGGCCTATGCCTTATTTGCATGTAATTACTGACTCAGCACACTGCAAGGCAAGGCGTAATAAGCATACGTCAGCATTAGTGTTAATTTCTTTTTTTTTTTAAACGGAGACTACAAAAAGGCACTTAATAGTGTTTTTAAATATTACATGTTATGACCTGTTCTGCCTAAATAATTCAGTAGTGCGATATTGGTGAAATGTACAAAACATTTGACATGTTTGATAAAGAAAATTAATAAAAAAAAAGATTTAAATTTATCGCAAGACTTTAAAAAACACCATTCACAATACTCATATGCCGCCAGAGAAACTCTGGAGTGGGCAGTGAAATGTTTGAAAAGAAAATAACATAGTCAAACGATAACCGTTCCAGGATTTTACCAAAAAAAAAATTTCACAAGTACAAAACATACTAGTCTTATTTTAAGTTATTCCATTCCTATTGAAATTGAGGTAACCACTATATAATGCATAAAATGATTGTACCACCATCAAAACCACTGAGATACTGTGAAAGTCAACACCATTAAACAGCAATTGATCATTTCTGAAATGTGCCATTATTGTTTCGTACACTGTAACAATTGTAACAATCCCCCCCCCCCAATCACCTCAATAACACGCTCTGCAACATTCTGGAAATAATGGCATTTGTGATATTGAGGGGCTCACGGCATCACCTCCTGAAGCATACCACTGCACATCGCATGATGCTGACTGCTATGGATCAATACTTGTCTCCCTGCTGCAAACAGACCTGCTATACAGGAACGGATTGTTGCCTGTGGCTGTACAAGGCCAAACACAGTCAGACATGGAAAGGTGTAGCACCAGAGACAAATTACCCTATGTTGGAGTAGACGAGGAAGAGCTGCGATTAGACTTTTGGTCTATTAAGACTCTCTGGCATAAGGTGTAATGACATGGAATTTGCATACAGCAATGCAGCAAAAGGAAAGCCCTGTAATGATCTGTAGGGCGTGTCATATTAGTCTTATCTAACTCTCACACTCAACTCACTCTGGGGCTCAGAAGGAGGGTTCCCCTCGTTGCCCCCAGCATTTAAAGGTATCGTAAATGTCTGAGGTATCGAAAAAGTGCCTTGTTGTTGAGTCTTTGTGATAGGTCAGACTACATGTGGAAGGTAGGGAGTTGCCAAAGAAGGTGTGTCATTAGCAAAGAAAATAACTTCAAATATCTGTAGTGACTGGACACTAAATAATCATACTGAGAGAAGTAAAACAACACATAACAAGAACAGCAGAGGCAATTACTTGAAAGAGGAATACAAAACATGTCCTTTATAACATCCTTACAGTTTCCTTCATAGCATCCTTCACACTGCCTAATGCACTAGGCAAGAAAACAAAACAACCAAATACAGCTAGAAGACAAGGCGTACTCAGTTGAAATCCCTGTCTGGGAAGATGAGAGGGGCGATGAGGGTCCAGAGGTAAAGCCCCAGGCCCAGCCAGCTGGAGCTCATCTTCACCCACACAGCTGGCATACTGCTCTGCATGGCCTGGGTAGTGGTGTCTGGCCTGAGAGAGGGCACACAGGGAAAAGTACAAGTTAGTCAAATCAACTCAACACAAGTACTGACAAAACAGCACTGTAGGGGAGTAGTATTTTGATTTTTTTTTTCTTTTCCTAAATTGAGCTGATTGAGAAAATGGCATTCAAACTGTGTTAAAAGGAAGGGCTAACTTTCAGGTGAAGTAATGTGCCCTCTGGTGGACGTACTTGAGGCCTACAATGCCTGTGCAGCAACTACTGAAAGCTACAGATTTCAAAACATTTGGGCATCTCAGAAGCATCAAACAGATGTGTGTTTGTCTCAAAATGGATCATTTTGTCATTGACATATTGGAAGAATTGTGTGTTTAAATAAATAAATAAATATAAATATATAAATATATATATATGCAGTTTTTTCCTCGTAAAACAATGTGTAGACTAATACGAAAAGTAATCCCTCTCAACCGTCACTTATGACCCACTAGAAGTGTGTGGCGGTGTTTGTATCTGCAGAGACTCTGCCCTCTGCCTGTATTTTCTCTTTTGTTTATTTTAGTGAGTGCGGGACATTAGTGGGCATCAACAAAGAGCCTTAGGGCCCATGTGAGCTTGTAACCCCCAGCCAATAACAGTTTGCAGGCTGTGCAGCGCAACATTTCCAACCGCCGCATGGCCCATTGCATCTCATATCGATGCACAAGTCTAGCTGACACAGACAAGAAAACAGACAGGATGAAGCTCTGCATTCCCTCATAATCCAACAATGTGGCACCTTCCCGCGGATGTGTTTATTTGTGCTTTAGAACATAATCGCCGTGCAACAATCCGAAATGATTGTTTTATTCCTCCGATTCACTGCTTTGTACAGCGCTCCCTGAGTGGCCAACTTTGAACCCTACATATATACTCATATCACTACATATTCTACCTTTAAATGCTGTCGGTTTGGTAATAAAAAGTCTTATTTGCATTTGTTTCTGTGTCACATATTGTATCTATCCATATGTTTATATTTAATATTTTCACTTCTTTAAGCAAATTCAACCACAATCTTATCTGTTGATCACCAGTGATCCTACAGTTACAAGACTACAAAACGTTTTTCACAGCAGACATTTTAAAAAAGCGATAAGAAAGCGAAAAGAACGATGGATCATTTCCATTAAGTGTCCCGGTAAGCATGCACATTACCAGGACCCTGGAACCAGCTGAACTAAGTAGAATGCAGTCATTTTTAATATTATTAATCATTTTCCTGCTATGACATGCCAAAATGTCTGCTATAAAAAGGCCTCGTCTCTAACCTTTAGGTCTCTTGCGTTACGTGTTTAACTGTGTAGGTGAGAGAGACTTACTGGTACCAGTTGGTGAGAGTCATCATGATGTACAGAGAGGCCAGACAGAGGTGGAAGTGGAAAAAGGAGTAGCTGTAAGAGACTTTCTCCTCCTCATTGTCCACAGCTCTGCGTATGCCGTCCTCTCCCATAACACCCTCTCCACCTGAACCTCTGCCCTCCTCTGTCTGCATCAGCTTGTTTACCTGGGTGTTACTGGACGAACGGATGCTAGAGAAGAGAGAGAGAGTTTTACAAAAATATAAATAATACACAAAACTGAACATAAAACAGAATTTGTGATGGTTTTAAACCCACCTGGCATAGAGAGTACAGAAGAGGAAAATGATCAAACCAACAATGCCCTGAGCGTCCCACCACTGCACCTGTCCTGGGGCGCCGTCAGCAGATGGTTCATTGGTGCTGACGTTTGACACTAGACTCAACAGGCTGGGGTTACACTTGCGATCTAAGACATCGGAGCAAACATACATTAGACAAGATGATTGATTGGTTTGAAGAAATACAAACTACCCAGAGCCCAATACCATAATACCATATATATACCATAATGTATCAACTTGTGCAGCTAGAACATACTACAGCACTGAAACAGACTACAACATAATTGAACCGCAAAAGAGATAGTTCTCCGGAATGACACTAATTATGAGCATTTTTTAAAAGAAAGGTTCAATTCAATTCTATGTGGGTTGTCGAGATGCATTTTGGAAATGGATCTCAAATGCCTATGTATGCCTAAAACTAAACCTACAGTTACCAAAAGCTTGCCTATTGATGCCATTCACTTGGGAAAGGCAGATCACAAGACATGAGACAGGGAAGGTGTGCTAACTAATTATTCTTATAGCATGCCAGGGAAACTCACCAGTATGATCAAAATGCTGCAGCAGATAATCAGCAAATATGTGTATTAAAAACAAACACACGACGACTATAATCACAACTGAGCACGTAACCAAAAGCTACCGAAAAGAGTTGCAACTGTATTTCAAGAGGAGACTCACTTGGATTGTTGGTCATTGCAGACCAAGTGACATACATGGTGTAGAGGGAGATGAGTGAAGCCTGGAGCAAACCAGAGTGTGGCTGAGCTTCCTGTAACAAATAGGACAAACAAAAATGTGTTTTCAAATGTATCCGCATTAGTATGGATGGACGTGGCTTTAGACTGGTCCACACTGTACCTGTATCTTGGGCAGGATGGAGACAACAGAGATGATGATGCACAAGATAAGGTTGAGGCTGATGAAGACCTTGTGCTCTGTGCAGTTGTCAGGCTGCGTGTAGTAAACGTAGAAAAGCACAACAGCAGTGATAGCCAGAGCGTAGTGGATGACGGTGAAAGACAGCAGGCCTGGAAATGACATGGACATACATTTACACAAATGGATTAAAACAACAAATATAAAAGTGTACTACTGACTTGGACAGCAGAGCAGATCTGTCTTATCTATTCAAATATTATGTCAAGTGTATAGTTTATCATTTGACAAATATATAGCATATCATGGCAAGAAACACCTCTTTTAAGTGAATGCTGTACCTGCAAACCAGCATTTGTTGTCACCATTTTCAGCATTTTCTACCCACCCCTTGTTCCAGGAATGGGCAAAGTCGATGAGAAGAATAAGTTGGATTAGGATGAAGATGAAGGATCCCACTACTCCGAAGTAAAACCACACTGTGAAGTGGAAAGGAAACACAGCTGATACAGCTTCCTAGATATTTCTCCTACTGTATGCCTGAGCTACTGATAAATCACAAAGTCAGTGTCTGCTCCAGAAAGAGATACAATATAGTACTGTTTATAGTAATTCAACAGAGCATGTAAGTACCAGAATGAAAGGTTCCGTCAGGGATGAAGAAAGCTCCCACTGTAATCCCAATCAGGATCAAAAATTTAAAGAACCAGAACCTGAAAAAAAAAAAAAAAAAATCACAAATTCGGCATCAGTACAGCAGACAGACGGAAGCACATCCCAACATTCCTCAACACATATAAACCCAATAAAGCATTTACCCATTTTGAATAGCTGCACGTGGGTCTTTGCTGCTACGGACACGAATCATGATGGCGAAGAACAGAAAGAAGAAGCAAGTCATGGCGAAGCACATGCGGTACACAGACTTGTAGCCCACAATGACATCACAATTAACCTGGTTTTCGTAACCAGGTATAGCACTTCCTCCTTGGCAAAATCCGGGGATCTGCAAAACAGCAGAAGGTCAGAAGATGTGTAATAAGCTTATCCAGAAAGTATTTACTAGAAAGAATATCAATACTTCATCTGAAGTAACAGCATCTAGCGACATATTTGAATGCAATACAACTCTGAACACATTAAAATGGAACAGTGATCTTACTTTACGGAGGTGTGTCTCCATCCCAGGAAGGATCATGATGACAGACACCAATGTCCCTAGCAGCAAAAAGAAGGAGAAAACCAGCCGTGTGATGGTGGAGTTGTTGGAGGAGGGACAGCAGCCACACAGAAGGCATGGTGCTGAGCCACACAGACAGGAGGCCTGTTAAATGATACAGGATGACAAAGGAGTGGGAGGAAATGAAGAGTTAAAGCTTTGGGCAGGATAGCTTTTCAAATCAGATATAAGTCAAATGAATGTAGCTACGCAACTGCTTTGGCAGAATACCAAGTTTTGTTCCATTGTAAGAAATACTGGGCTGGTACATTTTTTTAAAGTGCTAGCTATAGCTAACTAATCTATCTTGGTTAAATGTTTGTAACGTTAACTTTAATGAAAATGGCCTGTTCTCAGCGGTTCTGACACTTCCTCGATCCCCCAATGGCTGTACTCATTCACTACGTTATCTTGCTAAGCTAGCTGGCTAGCTAAGTTCCTTGAAATTTGAAGCGTTATGTCTAGTACAGCTAACGGTTAGTAAGAGCGTATAGGACAGTGGTAGACTGTCACGTAACGTTAGTGCTTAACGTAACGTTAATTCCTTGGCTAACGTTAGGACAACAAGAGTGAGCTAAAGCCGTCCGTTAGTATCTAAGATAATATACGTATTGAAATGAGATACTTACACAGCTGGCTAAAGAGCACAATGCCAGACAAGCCCCCATCTTTACATTAAAATGTTGAAATGAATGGTGGTGGCCTTCCGCTTAGCTATACAACAAAACAAACAGTTGGGAGTTGTTCCTTCTTCTCGTTCTTCTTTCCGGCAGCTTGCATACTTAATGTTGCACTATACTGCCATCTTCTGGAGTTGGCAGCTTCTATGGTGTCCAGCGTGTCAGCTTTTCCTCCTCTTCAGTCCTGTTCTTATTAAGAAGTTGAACAAGCACCTTCTGCCTTGTACACTTTCACCACACTCCAGTATGTTCTTTACTTCTGCTCCTGTTATCCCAAATCTTTCTCATTTTGGAAATGTGCAACGTTCTACAGTTTCTGGTACCTTACAATGATCACAAAAACCAGTTGGATGCTTCCCCATAATGTGATGTGTGCTGTTTAGGTTGCTGTCTGTCCAGTTCTCAGTCTCCTTGTTACTTGCTCTTTGTTTTGTTCATATACTTCTTAAATGTCTCCCTTTTATTGTGTTAGTCCAATGATTTAGCCACTGCTGATTTACCTTTCTCCGCACGTTTCCCTCTTTTGATAATTTAATATTGACTTCAACAATTATTTTTTTGACTGCCTAGTTTGCCAACCTGTCTGCTCTCTCATTTTTAAGGATACCTGAATGCGCTGGGACCCAAATGAATGTTATATTCCACCTGTCTAACCATTCTCAAATTTGTAAAGATGTCATAAAGAAGATCCTAATGAACTCTCTAGCTAACAGTACCTGACTTTTTGCTTGCAGGGCCGACACAGAATCACTAAGCTATTGGGCTACAATGTTTCTGCAAATAACCTGTTTACTCCATCCTACTGCCATCAACATAGCAAACAACTCAATTGTACATTCAAGAAATCAGATGTTCTTTTGCTAAATCCCACTTTAAAGCTAGTCACAGCAACTACACACCCCGTTGCTTCTGTTAGTGGGTCTTTTGATCCATCCGTACAAATTTGAACACTGTCTTTATACTTATTGTCCCTATAATATTCATTGCATAAATCTATGGTCTTATTCTTGTGTGTAAATGTAAGTAATTCCTGCTTTTCAAAATAAAAGTATTCACGATTACCTCAAATTACAAGCTTTACAAGATAAAAGACCTAGTATGCTGGCCCTCCAAGAGATGTGAGGAGGATGAAAAATAAAATGATGCTGCACTTTCAGGAATGATTACACATCTTTGTATTGTTAATGTGTTAAACATTGTTGTATGTCTTGTGCCACTGTTTATTTCTGCCAATCCAAAATAGTACTGTGTCTGCAGAGCCCAGCGGATAACAGGACAGAAAAGATGGGGACTTTGAAACCTACCCTCTGTCCTCTTGCTCAGCATCTCAGAACCTGAGTGTCTAGCAAGAAAGAGTCTGTCAGGTGCGGACAGAAGCTTCTTCAAAGACCCTGCTGTTCGTATTGCACCAGCACAGCAGGGATTCAACAGTGATTGGGTTATTAATAGACCCTTTAATATCTAACCTGGAACAAGAAATATGTCAGTGCCAGACACTCAATTCATTATCTAGCAAGTTGGTTTTGTCTCCACACTACATTTGTCTTATTATTCAGACACAGCTGAGTGGTTCTTGAAAAGAAAAGTATATCAAAACTTTTCATTGCCTTTACTGCACCCAAAGTACTACTACGTGAGAGTATTTTTTTGTCCTGCCAGCTCAAGAAGTACGACTTAAAAGAAAAAATGTATGTTGCTATATTTTTTTATGTGCATTTTAAAATTGTTCAAGGTTGATTCCTCTATCCAACACTAGTTTGCATCATTCAGCCACCATTTTAAATTACTGCCATTCAATTTAATGAGCTCCTTAAACTATATTTTACATTTCAACAGATTAATTAACAGTCAATAATAATTTTACAGTAATATTTAAATACTGTGCTTAGTGTAGGCCTGACAAACAAGCCTTACATACTGTAAATGGTTAGAACATTTACACCTGTAATACTTTTCACTACATATTCCTGCACAGGAGAAGCAATATTGGAACAGACACTGAGCAAGTATACACAGGGAACATTTTGGGACACAGTCTATGTGTGATTTAATGTAGCCTGCCCCAACATGCTACTTTGTAACACACTAGCAACAGCAGTCAAATCTAATCTGTCAGAACATTAGAGAGCTGTGATGACTTATTCTCACCACTAGGGAAGTTGGTTCCACACATAGACTGTAAATATTAACAGTCTATGGTTCCACAGAAGCCCCTGGTGGCTGAATATAATAAGACATTAAAGTAAGATCCTTTGCAATGTCAAACCATCTGCAGGACTTAATATATGAATGAATGTCTGTCAATGAATATATAGCCTACAATGCATTTTGTTTACATCTATACTAAGATGAATGCCTGTACTGGGGAAGCTGTGTGTATTCAGGGCCTTGTAAGCTGTAGACATAGTATCTACACTAAGGTCAAAGATAGCTGTATACACCATAAAGGAAAAGAGACATGAGCATTAGTCAATGATGGCTGTAGCTTTTGATATTGAATAGAATTTAATATTACTGGACTTTATTGCTGATTACTGTAAAACCCCAAAATACCTTGAGGATAACGAGTTTCCAATAAAAGGGAAGATTTAAAGACTGGTAACACTTATTTGTGGGGTTTAAAGTTAAAGAGTACAGAAATCATCAGAGTGGCTGCAACCAGCTTTATAAAAACTTTCCTGAATTGTAATTGAGCATGCAGAGATTGATTAATTGAAATTCTGTGTGGACAGCAGTAGCCTACCATGAATAAAATCTAAAAATATTAGGCATTACATTGTCCACTGATAAGGAACACAGGAACCTTTCATGATATAAGGGATCCTTCTAAATAAACGGATGTTTTTACATCAAACCTGTTGTTTTTTGTTTCAAACATATTTCTTATTAAAAGTAACAACTATTTTGTATCTATGTCAATGTTGAGATAATCAACCTTTATGTAGATGTGTTGTCCTATTAGCTGCCTTGGGGGAGTTTCCCCTTGCTGAAGCTCCAGGAAGTAGGGTAAACCAATCAGAGGCAGAGTAGGACGGGACATTCCTTCGCCATCCTAGGAAAGGCAAATTCGCCATCCAGCTAGAATCCATATGCCTACCATACCGATTGTCCGAGACCAATTAAACATGGAAGCTGTAAGTGTAGGCACTTTTGTTGGTGTTTTACTGTTTATGTTGCAGGTTATAGCCTATTGAACTTGGACTAGAAAATGTCGCCTTTTGCATCACAACGAACTCATAGACTCCATCCATCCATCTTCATCCGCTTATCCGGGGTCGGGTCGCGGGGGTAGCAGCTCCAGCAGGGGACCCCAAACTTCCCTTTCCCGGGCCACATTAACCAGCTCCGACTGGGGGATCCCGAGGCGTTCCCAGGCCAGGTTAGAGATATAATCCCTCCACCTAGTCCTGGGTCTCCCCCGAGGCCTTCTCCCAGCTGGACGTGCCTGGAACACCTCCCTAGGGAGGCGCCCAGGGGGCATCCTTACCAGATGCCCGAACTACCTCAACTGGCTCCTTTCGACGCAAAGGAGCAGCGGCTCTACTCCGAGCTCCTCACGGATAACTGAGCTTCTCACCCTATCTCTAAGGGAGACGCCAGCTACCCTCCTGAGGAAACCCATTTCGGCCGCTTGTACCCTGGATCTTGTTCTTTCGGTCATGACCCAGCCTTCATGACCATAGGTGAGGTAGGAACAAAAAACTGACCGGTAGATTGAGAGCTTTGCCTTCTGGCTCAGCTCTCTTTTTACGTCTAACGGTGCGATAAATTGAATGTAATACCGCACCTGCTGTGCCGATTCTCCGACCAATCTCCCGCTCCATTGTCCCCTCACTCGCGAACAAGACCCCAAGGTACTTGAACTCCTTCACTTGGGGTAAGGACTCATTCCCTACCTGGAGAAGGCACTCCATCGGTTTCCTGCCGAGAACCATGGCCTCCGATTTAGAGGTGCTGATCCTCATCCCAGCCGCTTCACACTCGGCTGCGAACCGATCCAGTGAGTGCTGAAGGTCACAGGCCGATGATGCCATCAGGACCACATCATCTGCAAAAAGCAGCGATGAGATCCCCAGCCCACCGAACTGCAACCCCTCTCCACCCCGACTACGCCTCGATATCCTGTCCATAAATACTACAAACAGGATTGGTGACAAAGCGCAGCCCTGGCGGAGGCCAACTCTCACCTGAAACGAGTCCGACTTACTGCCGAGAACCCGGACACAGCTCTCGCTTTGGTCGTACAGGGTGGATGGCCCTGAGAAGGGACCCCCTCACCCCATACTCCCGCAGCACCTCCCACAGTATCTCCCGGGGCACCCGGTCATACGCCTTCTCCAGATCCACAAAACACATGTAGACTGGTTGGGCATACTCCCAGGCTCCCTCCAGGATCCTTGCAGAGTAAAGATCTGGTCCGTTGTTCCCACGACCAGGACGGAATCCGCATTGTTCCTCTTCAACCTGAGATTCGACTATCGACCGAACCCTCCTTTCCAGCACCTTGGAGTAGACTTTACCGGGGAGGCTGAGAGTGTGATACCCCTGTAATTGGCACACACCCTCTGGTCCCCCCTTTTTTTAAAAGGGGAACCACCACCCCGGGTCTGCCACTCCTTAGGCACCGTCCCAGACTTCCACGCAATGTTGAAGAGGCGTGTCAGCAAGACAACCCCTCCACACCCAGAGCTTTAAGCATTTCTGGACGGATCTCATCAATTCCTGGGGCTTTGCCACTGTGGAGTTGTTTAACTACCTCAGCAACCTCCACCAGGGAAATTGATGCCAATCCCCCCCTCATCCTCCAGCTCTGCCTCTACCATAGAGGGCGTATTAGTCGGTTTAGGAGTTCCTCAAAGTGCTCCTTCCACCGCCCTATTACCTCCTCAGTTGAGGTCAACAGCGTCCCATCCTTACTGTGCACAGCTTGGATGGTTCTCCTTCCCCCCTCCTGAGGTGGCGAGCGGTTTTCCAGAAGTACCTTGGTGCCGACCGAAAGTCCTTCTCCATGTCTTCTCCGAACTTCTCCCACACACGCTGCTTTGCCTCTTTCACGGCAGAGGCTGCAGCCCTTCGGGCCCTTCGGTACCTTGCAACTGCCTCTGGAGTCGTCTGGGATAACATATCCCGGAAAGACTCCTTCTTCAATCGGGACGGCTTCCCTGACCACCGGTGTCCACCACGGTGTTCGTGGGTTACCGCCCCTTGAGGCACCTAAGACCCTAAGACCACAGCTCCTCACCGCAGCTTCAGCAATGGAAACTTTGAACATTGTCCACTCGGGTTCAATGCCCCCCAGCCTCCACAGGGATGCACAAAAAGCTCCGCCGGAGGTGTGAGTTGAAAGTCTGTCGGACAGGGGCCTCCTCAGACGTTCCCAATTTACCCGCACTACCCGTTTGGGCTTACCAGGTCTGTCCAGAGTCTTCCCCCACCCCTGACCCAACTCACCACCAGATGGTGATCGGTTGACAGCTCCGCCCCTCTCTTCACCCGAGTGTCCAAAACATATGGCCTCAGATCAGATGAAACGATTATAAAATCGATCATTGACCTTTGGCCTAGGGTGCTCTGGTACCAAGTACACTTATGAGCATCCCTATGTTCGAACATGGTGTTCGATTATAGACAATCCATGACTAGCACAGAAGTCCAACAACAAACAACCACTCTGGTTTAGATCAGGGAGGCCGTTCCTCCCAATCACACCTCTCCATGTGTCTCCATCATTACCCACGTGCGCGTTGAAGTCCCCCAGCAGAACTATGGAGTCCCCGACTGGAGCCCCATGCAGGACTCCACTCAAGGTCTCCAAGAAGGCCGAATACTCTGAACTCTTGTTTGGTGCATATGCACAAACAACAGTCAGAGTTTTCCCCCCCACAACCCGCAGGCGTAGGGGAGCGACCCTCTCGTCCACCGGGTTAAACTCCAACGTAGCGCGCTCAGCTGGGGGGCTTGTGAGTATCCCCACACCCGCCCGGCGCCTCACACCCTGGGCAACTCCGGAGAAGAAAAGAGTCCAACCCCTATCCAGGAGTATGGTTCCAGAACCAAGACTGTGCGTAGAGGTAAGCCCCACCAGATCTAACCGGTAGCGCTCCACCTCCCGCACAAGTTCCGGCTCCTTCCCCCACAGAGAGGTGACATTCCACGTCCCCAGAGCCAGCCTCTGCTGCCCGGGTCTGGTCCGTCGAGGCCCCTGACCTTCACTGCCACCCATGTGGCAGCGCACCCGACCCCAGCGGTTCCTCCCACAGGTGGTGGGCCCATGGGATGGAGGGATGTCTGCCACGTAGCTTTTTCGGGCTGTGCCCGACCGGGCTCCGTGGCAAACCCGGCCACCAGACGCTCGCTGACGAGCCCTCCATCTGGGCCTGGCTCCAGACGGGGGCCCCGGGCTTCCTCCGGGCAGGGTCACTTCATCCCTTCCTCGATTTTTCATAGGATTTTTGAACCTCCTATCCTATGAACTCATAGACTATTGAGTATAAGTTTTTGGTGTGTCACAACCACAGCACATGTTACAATCGAAGTCAAATATGTCCTGTGTAATCAATTTGTTTCTCTGAACAGAAAATGAGTAGGCCTACACAAATTGTAACTGTTGCCATAACTACACATTAAGATAAAGTCGATGTAACCGCTTCCCTGCATACAGTCCAGCACATTACATGCAACGAGGGACGTTGCCTGCCAGACCGACCCACCACCGAGACATGATGTTGGTACACAATTGTCTTTGCAGACTCTTAGGCCTCACTACAGAACTACAGGTTTGTAGCCTGACATATTACCATCACTTTTGATAAAGTTTAACGATGAGCAGTTAGGCTGAAGTAGCTAATGTAACATTGCTATGTGTATTGTGTCTAGTTTCATAAATTAAAAAATACAAATCTGTTACAGTTGTCCAGGCTAATGTGTCCTGCAAAGACTCTGGTGTTGGCACATCCACAACAATAAAGAGACCGTCGAAGAGACCTCGTTTGGCCATGGAGGAGGAGGAAGAAGATTTATTTGAGGGCATATATCCAATGTTGGATTCAGAAATGCTGGATCCAGCCGGTGACCCTGCAGAGTCGGTCACAGCTTTAACAGAGTCTACAGACATGCCGTGAGTTACTTTGCGCGCGTGTGTGTGTGTGTGTGTGTGTGTGTGTGTGTGTGTGTAATAGTTGCCAGTTTATTATCTGGAACAAATTTAGTCTAATTCAGCAGTCCTCCAATAAAAACTACATTATTGGAGGTTATAATGTTCAGTTATTGTTGAAACTTTATTTTAGACAGGTGTTGATTCAACTTTACGATCATATTGAAGGATGAAGTATGTGGTGCTGCTGAATTGTATTGTATTACACTGATTGAGGTGTTTCTGTTATTTTGTCCACTCCATTAATGTAAATAAGAGCTGGCTAAATAACAAACACCTCTCTGTATAACGCAATATGGTTCAAGATCTCCAAAAACTACCAATATTACCTTAATGGTAGGATTTAGCTAGGTGTGTGTGTGTATAGATGGGTAGATGGATAGATAGATGGATGGATGGATGGATTGCTGTAGAGAGCCTAAGCCATATCATAGCTCATAACATGTTGCTCTATTTTTTTCTGTTACAGTGGTGAAGCATCCATTCCCACCCATAAGATCAAGAAATACATAGTGTATGAGACCTGCATTATGGAACTGTTTGAGGTGTGTTCTGTGTGCCAGCGGGCATGTGATGTTCGAACCCGAAGGATTAGTACATTCCTATCAGTGGAACAGCTGTGCTCCCATTGTCAATACTCCCGACACTGGAATAGCCAACCCGTTCTGGGAAGTACTCCAGCCGGGAACCTCCAGCTTTCTGCGGCAGTGTATGTCAGTGGAGCATCTTTCTTCAAACTTGAAAAGGTAAATGA